>NC_050194.1:4375098-4447598 GCF_008315115.2 Sander lucioperca | reverse complement strand
TTCTGACCCCTCACTGGAACTTTGCAACAAGCTTCTAAACTTCTTTCATGCAAAAAGATTGCAAGATTGCAAATTGCTGAGCTTGTCTGTAAATCAAAAGCATCCACTTCCTAATTAGACCCCCTGCCTACTAGTCTTCTCAAAGCACCTTCCATTTGTCTCCAAGATACTGGAGCGGGTCGTGGCAAATCAACTACATCAACATCTCAACTACAATAACCTGTATGTCTCGTTTCCGCGCTAAACACAGCACTGAAACAGCATTGGTGAAAATCACTAACGACCTACTCCGTGCAGCTGACTCCAGCCTACTGTCCATCGTCATCTTAATCGACCTGAGTGCTGCCTTTGACACCATCAAACTTCCCCTCCTCATTGAACGTCTGGCCAACATTGGTATTGCAGGGGGTGCACTCTCCTGGTTCTGTTCTTACCTCACGGATTGTCAACAGTTTGTACAACTCAAACACTATAAATCGGCTTGTGCGACTGTGCCACAGGGTGTCCCAGGGTTCAGTGCTTGGTCCTCTCATCTTCATTATATACCTCCTTCCCCTGGGTAAGATCATGAGACACCACAAAATACACTTCCAATGGTATGCTGACGACACCCAGCTCTACCTCTCCACTAAACCTTCTTCTCCCCTTCCTCCCACTTTACTCAGCAACTGTCTCCAAGACATTGAAAACTGGATGAACACAAACTTTCTGAAACTTAACGGAAAATAAGACAGAAGTCCTGCTTATTGGCTCCAAATCCACTCTTTCAAAACAGCATTACTTCAACATTACCATACATGAGATCTTGGTCCCTCTGTCAACTCAAGTCAAAAGCCTTGGTGTCATTCTGGACAGTTCACTTTCATAATCCCAGATTACAGCAATTACCCAGACTTCGTTTTTTCACCTCCGCAACATCTCCAGGCTCAGACCCTCACTGTCATAATCCAGTACTGAAACCCTAATTCACGCCTTTGTCACGTCGTGTCTGGACTACTGCAACTCCCTTCTCACCGGTATCTCTTCCAAGCTTACAAAAAGACTCCAATTTGTTCAGAACTCTGCTGCTAGAATCCTCACTGGTACCAGATCATCTGAGCACATCACACCTATCCTTATCAACCTACACTGGCTCCCTGTGCACTACCGTATTGAATTCAAGACCCTCCTCATCACCTACAAAGCACTCCATAATCTCGCACCCACCTACATTACCGACCTCCTACCAGGCTGTGTCCCTGCTCGTTCCCTCCGCTCTTCCTCGTCTGGCCTCCTTGTCACCCCCACATTCCCCCTCTCCACCATGGGGCCAGGGCCTTCAGCTGCTCTGCACCAAGACTCTGGAATGCCCTCCCCTCCCACATTCGACAGGCAGACACGTCAATTCATTAAAAAAAATGCTAAAGACCTACCTTTTTAAGAAAGATTTTAATCTTTAAGTTTTCATAGTACTGCATCGCCAAAGAAACCCTCCCGACACACTTTTTTACTGCTTTTTTGACATTTCTTAGTACTTTTCAGATGTTGTCTTTTTTGTTAAATGTATTACTTTGAAGCAAAATATATTGTATTGTATTTTCTCCTTTTATGTCCTCTTAATTTTGTAAGATGTCCTTGAGTATTTAGAAAGGCGTCCGCCAAATAAAATGTATTATTATTATTATTATTATTATTATTATTATTATTATTATTATTATTATTATTACAGAGGTGTCTCACAATACAGAGGTGTCTCACAATGTCGAGGTGTCTCACAATACAGAGATGTCTCACTACCAAAGACAGACTCTTAAACTGGTTCTCACACAGAAAGCAGACACCAAAGATCTGATGGAATAATACAATAATTATAAAAAGGAGAAGGCAGGAAGTCAAACAGTTTGTCTGTATTTTCCTCATTTTTTATATTTTTGTATTTTCTGTATTTTCTATATTTTCTATATTTTCTGTATTTTCTGTATTTTCTATATTTTCTGTATTTTCTGTATTTTCTGTATTTTCTATATTTTCTGTATTTTCTGTATTTTCTGTATTTTCTATATTTTTGTATTTTCTGTATTTTCTATATTTTTATATTTGCTGTATTTTCTATATTTTCTATATTTTCTGAACTTTCTATATTTTCTGTATTTTCTGAACTTTCTATATTTTCTGAACTTTCTATATGTTCTGAACTTTCTATATTTTCTGAACTTTCTATATTTGCTGTATTTTCTAAACTTTCTATATTTTTCTGAACTTTATTTTCTGTATTCTCTATATTTTCTGAACTTTCTGTATTTTCTAAACTTTCTATATTTTCTATATTTTCTGAACTTTCTATATTTGCTGTATTTGCTGTATTTTCTATATTTTCTACATTTTCTAAACTTTCTATATTTTCTGAACTTTATTTTCTGTATTCTCTATATTTTCTGAACTTTCTGTATTTTCTAAACTTTCTATATTTTCTATATTTTCTGAACTTTCTATATTTGCTGTATTTGCTGTATTTTCTATATTTTCTACATTTTCTGAACTTTCTATATTTGCTGTATTTGCTGTATTTTCTATATTTGCTGTATTTTCTATATTTTCTGAACTTTCTATATTTGCTGTATTTTCTGTCCCTTGTGCAGCTGAAGCGTCTGAGAGAGACGGAGAGCCAGTTTCTTCCTCTTCTGGACAAAAACAAACGTCTGAGCAGGAAGAACGAGGAGATGGCTCTCACGCTACGTCGCCTTGACAACAAGCTTCGCTTCGTCACCCAGGAGAACATGGAGATGGTAACTATGGTAACCCCTGACCCCACACTCCTGTACTAGTAGTAAAGTTCCAGTCTGGGACCAGATGAATTACGTTTGCAGCTGCTGTCAGTCTGGTTATCTAAAGTGCTAACTGTAAATAAAAACCTTACCTGCAGGTCAGGGCTGTAGTACTCGAGTCCGGTCTTGGACTCACGTCCGCACTTGACACAGTTTTTCTATGTTCTCGGACTTATCTCGGACTCGCTAGTATTTGGACTTGGACTTGTCTCGGTCTCTGCCACTGGTCTTGCCAAATATGGCTTTTGGTCTCGACCGAGTCCAGGTGTCTTTATTATGTTTATAATAATATTGGAGGGAAAGTGAAACACTGGCCACCTGATAACCAATCAGATCTTTTTTTCTGTCCTGGACTCGGTCTTGACTTGGTCTCGACTAGTCCTGGTCTTGGACTTGTCTTGGACTCGACTAGTCCTGGTCTTGGACTTGTCTTGGACTCGACTAGTCCTGGTCTTGGACTTATCTTGGACTCGACAAAGGTGGTCTTGGCTTCAGCCCTGCTGCAGGTACATACAGCAGAATAGATAGTCTTTATTGTGATTGTACATGTATAATAGAGTAGTCTTTATTGTGATTGTACATGTATAATAGAGTAGTCTTTATTGTGATTGTACATGTATAATATATAGTCTTTATTGTGATTGTACTACAACAACGTTGCATACAGTCCTATCAGTGTTAAACATCAGCAAGTGCAAAACAGGTGAACACATGAATATAAAAGAGCTTTATAAAAAGAGAAAAAGAAGGTAAAGACACAAAAATGCAAACATACAAGACATTTACTGCAAGACTCATCCTTAAAACTCAAACAGCATTAAAGTGCAGTTCTTTTGTGTTTAATTGTCCTAAAGCATCTAAGACTGTTTGAACTTCTGCGCTCAGATGAGTTGTGTGTAGACAGGAAACTATGAGGATCATCAGTTGCCGTGGTAACATCAGTGTTTGTTGTGGTCCACAGAGGAGGCCGAGTTCTCTCAACGACCTGGACCGGAGCCACTCCACCAGTTACCATGGTTACAGCCAAGATGAGAGAGAGATGGAGTTTCTACGGTTACAAGTTCTGGAGCAACAGCACATCATCGATGACCTGTCCAAGGTACAAAATACTACTACTACTTCTACTAATACTACTGCTACTATTAATACTATTACTACTACTACTAATACTACTACTACTACTTCTGCTATTACTACTACTACTAATACTACTTCTGTTGATACCCCCTGGACAGCCTGTCCACAGTGCAAATATACTCGTATGTTATAGTAAACATATTTTAAATAAAACTCTGTTTTTGTTATCAGGCTCTGGAGACGGCTGGTTATGTAAAGAACGTTATAGTGAGTATTGAGTAGCACTAATTCCAACACTGTCAGTACATTTACTGTGTGTGTTGTAGGTGACATATTATGTTTAAAGACAAAGTTGGAGATGTGAACAGGACTTTTAAAGCGAAGTTAGAGACTTGAACACGTTGGAACATTTAGCAACTGAAGATTGTTCATTCAGGAGTTGATAGAGACGAAAAGCAGAGATAAAAGAGAGTGAATATTGGCATTACATTCATCATGTTAACACAGACACAACTCCTATGAATAAATGAACTAGAACATTCCACGAAGAGCGCAGACCTCCACCAAGGCCAATGGTGCATTCATGTGCTCCTTGATTCCATTTCCTAAGTTGGGAAGACGTTCTTCAGACTGTTTATCAGCTTTAAGTCATAATGTGTAAACAACATTAAGATGTGTTGTATTGTATTGCTCAGAAAGTTTAAACACCACATTTATAGTTGTTGTGTTTGCGTGACAACAAAGAGCAAAGGAAACAAATCAGGTCATGAAATATAATCGAGAAATACGATTTGAAAGAAGAAAAAATTGTGTATCTGCCCCGTAAATATCAGATCTGCTCCAAAATGTAATGGCTTCTTCCTCTGCCCATGCTAAACCCTTCCACCAAGTTTAATCAAAACTGTCTCTGTAGTTTTATTGTATCCTGCTGACAAACAGACATACAAACCAACACGTTCTCACACCCATCTTGTAAAATATGGACGCTTGGTCAGGTGCCTTTGTCGTTCTTATTGACGCTAAAAGTCTCCTTTAGCGCTATAAGTAAACGTCTTGGTCGGGACTATTGCCGTCCCTTTAGGGCTATAATTAAACGTGCTTGGTCGGGACTATTGCCGTCCCTTTAGCGCTATGAGTAAACGTGCTTGGTCGGGACTATTGCCGTCCCTTTTGACGCAGTTATGTTTAGGAAAAGGTCGTGGGTGGGCGTACGGTTCTGTGACACGCGGGAGAAAAGTAAAAAGCAACTATAACAAGCGTGACCAGCGGGACGTGAACGCCGCTCTCCTGGGTGAAAGTCCTGTGTTTGACCCATCCACCCCCCCAACCAACCTCCTTACATACTACTCTCTAAATCCTCTCTAACTGCTGCTCTCCCCGGGGCGTTACACTAACACGCTGCAAGACGCCTTTTTCGTCTCATCAGACGCTGACAGCCACTGTCCAAACGTCCTTATTTTACCAGTTCAGAATGAGAAGGGGTTGGACAAACTGAGCTGAAAACATGAGCTGCTTGGCCGAGGTAAAGACTGATGATGTTGCTGTGTTTCTGCAGGAGAGAGACATGTTGCTGAGATACAGACGTCAGGAATCAGTCCGGAGGAAACGGACCTTCAGAGCCTGCAGGGTGAGACTACTACTACTACTACTAATACTACTACTACTACTACTACTACTGCTACTGCTGCTGCTTCTACTACTACTACTACTACTACTACTACTACTACTATTACTAATACTCCTCTACTGCTGCTTGGGTTAAGTCCAGTTCAGAACAAAGATTCACGACGAGACAAAAATGATTTAGAACGTTGCAGGAAAAGTTGCAGCGGTCTGGAGCAGCCCATCTCGGCTCGACTTGAACTAGCTGATGTTGTAGAATGTAAGGAACGTCACCTCTGCCAACAGCCCACAGGCTTTTAAATAAGTCAGCTGGTCAGCTCAGTTACAGAGTTTTGGACGGAGGCTCAACGGGAGAGAGAAAGAGCAGCAGTGGTTGAGTCAATGATAATGACAATTGTCATTGTCAAAGCATCTTTCATTACAATTAAACCCAAAGTGCAAAGTGAGCAAGTGACTGAAAACCTGGAGGTTCAAAATGAAGTACAGAGAGTTGTTGCTCTGCAGACTATACACTGTCTCGTAACGAGTCTTTGGTCTGAACTGGGCTTCAGCGTAACGCCTCCTGCTGGCACATCAGACTGAAGAGGATTCTATTGCTGAAAGCTTGGAGAAAGATGGGTGTTTTTCTGGAAGTGGACTTTGATGAGTGCTTCTTTCCGGATGTGTTGAAGCTGCTGATGTCAGTACAACCTCATCAGTATCAGTGACATACTGATCGTTCTCTCGTTCTCTCGTTCTGTTTTCCTCAGGTCATAGAGACATTCTACGGTTATGATGAAGAGGCGTCGGTGGACTCTGATGGATCGTCTTTGTCGTTTCACACTGACAGAACTCCAGATACAGAACCAGACGAGGTACACAAACTGGTTCTGGTTTTTAAAGGTTGAAGGAATCCTAAGCACCCAAGAGGGTAAAGTTTAAGAAACCTTAAATATCTTCTTGGCTATAAAGTAATTAAAACATGCCTGTTTCAGCCAGTACAAAATGGCCACCTTTGGGCTGCCTCTTAGAAACTGTTGGCTAGAGATCACATGAATAGGTCAATAGGAATAGGTAAAAAGTCACATTAGTAGTGTAAACAGGTAGTCACATGACCAGGTCTCACATCAAAAATCAAACACAATATGAGGGCAACATAGTTTTAAACAAGTAGAAAAATATATACAAATCATCTTGAAACCTTTTGGTCTTTAGGAAAAGCATTCTATCCTATCATTCATTTAAACACAAAATGGCCGCCCTTGTTTGTGTTTCAGGTGTGTGTGCGTGAGGAAGCGGAGTTTCGTTACCGTCAGCTGACTCAGGAGTACCAGGCGCTGCAGCGAGCGTACGCTCTGCTGACGGAGACGAGCGGAGGAAACTATGACCCCGAGAAGGAGATCAAGGTAACCCAACCTCTGAGCAAGGCACTAACAGGTTGATGGTTCTACCCACTGTTATAAAGCAAAGCACGGGTAAGATCCATTTTTTAAACATTAAAACATCCTCAAAATCACCATCACCAAACCCACCAGTTTGGTTGAAATAAACCCTTAATTCACCCATTTACATGTGGAAATATGCTGGCTCTATACACGCTAAAAGTCCTGATTATTTACATGGAGTCTTGTGGAAATATGCTGGCTCTATACACACTAAAAGTCCTGATTATTTACATGGAGTCTGGTGGAAATATGCTGGCTCTATACACGCTAAAAGTATTGATTATTTACATGGAGTCTGGTGGAAATATGCTGGCTCTATACACGCTAAAAGTCCTGATTATTTACATGGAGTCTGGTGGGTTTGGTGATGGTGATTTCGGGGCTGTTTGATGTTAAACTAAAAGGATCTTACTCTTTAACTAAAAGGTCTATCTCTGTAGGGATCCATCCCATAATGTTGTCAGACACTTAGAATAATAATCTGAGTCCGTCAGCAGCAACAACAGAACTTTTAGTGACTCTAACTGATGCTGGACATTTGGAGCAAGGCACTAACAGGTTGATGGTTCTACTCTCTCTGTTTCAGACTAGAGAGCAGCTGCTGACTGAAATCAGTCAATATCAAACCAGAGTTACAGATCTGGAGTCAGCACTGAAACAACAAGGACTGGTAACACACACACACACACACACACACACACACACACACACACACACACACATACACAGAGACACACACACACACACAGAGACACACACACACACACACACACACACATACACACAGATACACACACACACACATACACACACACATACACACACACACACACACATACACACACAGATACACACACACACACATACACACACACATACACACACACACACACACACACACACACACACACACACACACACACACACACACACACACAGATACACACACACACACATACACATAGATACACACACACACACACACACATACACACACACACGTGTTACAGTTTGAAACAGAATATAAAATAATAATACAACAGATGACAGATGAGAACTGCAGAAACAAATGATATGATTGGTCCATAGACCAGGTGAGAACATTATCTGCGTTCAGATTGGTTCCAGTGTAGACTCCTGGAGAAAAGGGGCGTGTCTTCATGCTGATGAGAGGTGCAGAGAACCAATGAGAGCGAGAGAGAGGTAGAACAAACAGAATAATGTAGAATAGAGACATTGGGCCTCATTCACCAACCGTTCATACGAAGAAATGTGTTCGTAAACCCCACTTAGGCACTTTTTAGGAAGATTCTGACATTCACTAATGTTTTCTTATCTTGGATTTGTTCTTAGCTAAGACCAAAATCTACGATTCTATCAATCATATTAATTTAATCATTTATAAAGTATAGTATGCAAAGAAACACTAACAATGCAATTTACATCAGCAATTAAACTGATTAAATCCTGCGTTATTTGGTGATTGATCGCAGTATTTATAGGGCCAAAATGCAGTGATG
Source organism: Sander lucioperca (assembly GCF_008315115.2). NCBI lineage: Eukaryota > Metazoa > Chordata > Actinopteri > Perciformes > Percidae > Sander > Sander lucioperca. The sequence goes on along the minus strand of NC_050194.1, from coordinate 4,439,150 downwards.
GTTCCTGTACTTAAGTAGCCTACATTTTTCACCTATCTGTACTCTACTTAAGTAAAAGTCAAAAGTACAGATACATTTTGCAGCAATTATCTATACTTTCTACTCCACTACATTTCTACAACGTTCAATAGAGAAGTCAGCTGGTAGTGACTGAGCTGAGCAGTATGTGGTAGAGAGAGATAGAGAGAGACTGAAGAGAGGGAGAGAGAGACTGAAGAGAGAGAGAGCAGTATGTGGTGGAGAGAGATAGAGAGAGACTGAAGAGAGAGAGAGCAGTATGTGGTGGAGAGAGATAGAGACTGAAGAGAGAGAGAGACTGAAGAGAGAGAGAGCAGTATGTGGTGGAGAGAGATAGAGACTGAAGAGAGAGAGAGAGACTGAAGAGAGAGAGAGCAGTATGTGGTAGAGAGAGATAGAGAGAGACTGAAGAGAGAGATAGAGAGAGACTGAAGAGAGGGAGAGCAGTATGTGGTAGAGAGAGATAGAGAGAGACTGAAGAGAGAGAGAGAGAGGGAGCAGCGTTAGAACAAAGCAGAGAGAGAGAAATACATCTCTACTATAAATGCAGCTGTAGCAAGCATCTTACTATCCTCATTCATATTTTAAGATGCTACAAATGAAAAGTCAGAAAAGTCTGAAGTTAGAGCAGAAGTCCAGAGCGTGGTTTCTATGGAGATGATACACGTCTCGTCTGATTGGTGGAAACAGCTTTCAGACCGCTGCAGACCGGAGACTGAGACAGAGTTCACTCTGGTCTCAACATGATCTGTAGTCTGAGCTGGACTTTATACGCTGTTAACAATGTTACTTAAAAACTGCTGACACTGCTGTCTGTCTGCCTGTCTGTCTCTCTGTCTCTAACTGTCTGTCTCCCCCCCTGTGTCTCTCTGTCTCTTCCTGTCTGTATTCCTGTCTGTCTCTCTCTCCCCCTGTCTGTCTTTCTCCCTGTCTGTCTGTCTACCTGTCTGTCTCTCCCCCTGTCTGTCTGTCTACCTGTCTGTTTCTCCCCCTGTCTGTCTCTCTGCCTGTCTACCTGTCTGTCTCTCCCCGTGTCTGTCTCTCTGCCTGTCTCCCTGTCTGTCTGTCTCTCCCACTGTCTGTCTGTCTACCTGTCTGTCTCTCCCCGTGTCTGTCTCTCTGCCTGTCTCCCTGTCTCTCCCCCTGTCTGTCTCTCCCCCTGTATGTCTGTCTGTCTACCTGTCTGTCTCTCCTCCTGTCTGTCTCTCTGCCTGTCTACCTGTCTGTCTCTCCCCGTGTCTGTCTCTCTGCCTGTTTCCCTGTCTGTCTGTCTCTCCCCCTGTCTGTCTTTCTACCTGTCTGTCTCTCCCCCTGTCTGTCTGTCTACCTGTCTGTCTCTCCCCGTGTCTGTCTCTCTGCCTGTCTCCCTGTCTGTCTGTCTCTCCCCCTGTCTGTCTCTCCCCCTGTCTGTCTGTCTACCTGTCTGTCTCTCCCCGTGTCTGTCTCTCTGCCTGTCTACCTGTCTGTCTCTCCCCCTGTCTGTCTGTCTACCTGTCTGTCTCTAGGACGTGAAGTGGGTGGAGGAGAAGCAGGCCTTGTATCAGAGGAATCAGCAGCTGGTAGAGAAGGTGAAACTGATTAAATCATCCATCTTCATCTCTGATCTCTGCTGATTTCATCATCACAGTAATCCACTGATTGTTGCTGACTCATCATTCACTCACTGATGTCTGTCACTATGGCAACATTGTACTTCCAGTTTAAATCCCTCAAAGCATTATGGGAACTGCAGTTCCCAAACTCCGAGCATGATCACATCCTGAACAGAAATAAGACAAAGAATAATGATACGAGTAAATAAATCCATCAATATGGACTTTTGTTTTGCTAGATAAACATTGTTTTCCCATTCATCAGGCTCAGAATATTGTTAATGTGAAATATAGACCAACATGGCGTGGTATGTTTGTGATATCTGCAGGTAAATATAGACCAACATGGCGTGGTATGTTTGTGATATCTGCAGGTGAAGCAGATGGAAGGAGAAGAGCTGCAGCTGGAAAATGAAATCCAGGACGCCAGAGATCAGAACGAGCTGCTGGAGTTTCGGATCTTAGAGCTCGAGGTAAAAGCACTCAGACAGACGTAGACTACCACCACAACGGATAAAAGAGTCCGACTGACGCCAAGCTGTTTCTATGGATACCATGTTTACTGTTCAGGAGAGGGAGCGACGCTCACCTGCCATTAACTTCCAACCACTCCATTTCCCAGAAGGCCTCAGTCCTCTGCAGCTTTACTGCGAGGCAGAGGGAGTCGCTGTGAGTAACACAAGTAACAACAAGCTGTCAACATGCTGCGTAATGATTGGCTGTTATGCTGATGATGTGATTCTGATTGGTCAGGACATCGTGATCAGTGAGCTGATGAAGAAGCTGGACATTCTGGGAGATAACGCCGTAAGTGTATGTTGAATTTATTCTGTTCCTGTGTTTTATAGGCCTTACCTCTTTCTTTATAAGATCGCCAAAAGAAATGCCATGAATGCATCTTGGAAGAAAGCGGTGACATCATGTAAAAATGCTCCAAAATTAAGCCAAAAAAACACTATGATCAAGAAGCTTGAAAATGTATCAAATTCAAGGCTCTTTGAGCTTAACGGCAGCAGCCATATATATATACATATATATATATACATATATATGTATATATATATACATATATATATATATATATATATATATATATATATATATGTATATATATATATCTTCTGTCAGCAGAACCAGAAGATCTTTCATTCTCACAGTTCTCTTCATTTGGACCTAAATAAACGGACACATCTGTTCCAGATTCATCACTGTCTCCTCTCTGAGCTCCTCTTTGCTGCCATCTGTCTCTTCTGATGAAAACTTTATGGAAACATGATGATCCATGTTTGTTACTTACCGTTATTGACCAACAGATGACTAATAACATGTCAGATGGATTTGAGATCTTTGATCTTAGAACTAAAAATAACCCTAGGATAGTTAAATTAGAACATGTTTTTAACATGTTGCCGTGTTGTTATTGAGGGCCTGAAGCCAGCATTTTTTTAATATTTGCTATGGCAGCACTGCTCATTGACATCATGCTATAATCTGAGCAGCAGATTGAGCTTCTATTCTGTGGCAAGAGTAAAAATGCTGTGCTCGTCATATTTTACGCTGCTGTCCAATCACGGTGAAAGAGGGGCGGGACAAAGACCAACCGTCACAGCCTACATGTACAAGTGCTGAAAAACAACAACACATGAGCCCGTCTAGCCTCAGAGAGCTGCAGGTCCGGCCTCTCTCCTGAGAGGCTCAGCCTCCTCAGCTACTGGACGCTTCAGAACAGAGTCTGGCCATTTCTGCTGGTGGAAACAGGCTCTTACATGTTGTTGACGTGTTACCATGTGTTGTTGACATGTTGTTGACGTGTTACCATGTGTTGTTGACATGTTGTTGACATGTTGTTGACGTGTTGTGTGCGTGTCCCATGCAGAATCTGTCCAATGAGGAGCAGGTGGTGGTGATCCAGGCCAGAACGGTGCTCACTTTGGCAGAGAAGGTAACACACACACACACACCTGAACACACACTGTTAGTTTGTGTCCACCGTAAGACATACCTGTCTCTCTCTGCCTGTCTCTCTCTCTGTCTGCCTGTCTCTCTCTCTCTCTATCTGTCTGTCTCACTGTACCTGTCTCTACCTTTCTCTCTGTACCTTTCTTTGTTTCTATCTGTCTTTGTCTGTACCTGTCTTTGTATCTACCTGTCTCTGTCTCTGCCTGTCTCTCTCTGCCTGTCTTTGTCTCTACCTGTCTCTGTCTCTGCCTGTCTGTCTCTGCCTGTCTATCTCTCTGAGTAGTGGTTGGAGTCCATTGAAGTGACGAAGTCGGCTCTGCAGCAGAAGATGTTGGACATTGAGAGCGAGAAGGTAACCAGGCGGCAGCAGGGATGTGTCATCACAGATTCTGTTGCTGCCAGAAGCTGCGGCTGACCTTTGACCTGTTTGTTGTTGTTGTTGTTGTTGTTGTATAAGGATCTGTTCAGTAAACAGAAGGGTTACCTGGATGAAGAGTTGGATTACAGAAAGCAGTCGATGGATCAGGCTCATAAGGTCAGTGAGAGCAGCTCTTTAACATCTTAAACCATTGTTTGGTGAGTGTTTGTTGGATCCTAACTCATGGGGACTGCTAATAACATGTCTGAATATGAATCTAAAATAAGAAAAACCAAAAAGAGACAGTAAACAACATAAGCATTCACCTTTCCGACTTCCTTGCAAGATAAAACACCAGCAGGGGGCGAGAAAATGCATTCATTGTTGGAACCCATCATTAGCTTGTGTTTCCCTGGGGAACATTTACACTGGTGCACCTTTGTGAGAGCAGGTGGTGTGAAAAGTATATTCTATACTATATTCTACTGCTATTAGTAACTCTTCTGCTGCTTGTACCTACAAACTGAAATCCATCTGAAACAAACTAAACTGGAATTAAATAAAGGAGCAGTCCGAAGATATTTGAGTTGTCCCTTGCGTCCTCCAGTCCTTGAATAGGCCTTTTTCAACTTTGGGCAAAGAGCCGAAGTGTGAACCATACATAACTTGACACCATGAATTAGCTGCTGAAATGGAGACCCAACAAAGAAATGATCGTGACGTGTGGAGGGGTGTGGTGGTTAATGTGAAGGGGTTGCTGCAGCGTAGCTAAAGGAAGTGCGGAGCTGTCATGTTGTGGTTGACTTGCAGAGGATCCTGGAGCTGGAGGCCATGTTGTTTGAGGCTCTGCAGCAAGAGGAGCACTTCAGGATGGACGGATTCAAGATGGAGGCTGGTCTGTCTGAAACCCTGACGGAGGAAGAGAGGGAGGGGCTTAGGAAAGCAATGGACCAATGGAAACGCTCTGTGATGTGTGAGCTGAGAGAGAGAGATGCCCAGATCCTCCGAGAGAGGATGGAACTGCTGCAACTCACCCAGCAGGTAAACACCTTTTCCTTCAGACACTTAGGACACCATAGATGCGTTTTCAGTCTTTGACGTTTGTTTTCACCCTTTTTTCCTGACGTTTCGACACTGTATTAGTAGCTCTTCTTGACCATCTTTTCAACTCTTTAGATTCTTGGCACTTTTTTCAGTGTCCAACACTTTTTTCATCATTTGCCTGTTTTGTTTACAGTTTTGGCGCTTTAAACAACAGCTACTATTATTATTAGTATTAATTAGTATAATTTCTTTTAGAAATGTTTGACGGAGTTCCTAACGTTCCTAACCCAGGTAAACTGTGAAACAACAGTCCAAGTTGACAGTAATGTGTGAGTTTCATGTTTTATTGATGTGATGTTTGTGTTTGACAGAGAAACAAAGAGTTGGAGGAATTTATAGAAGCACAGAAACGGCAGATTAAAGAGCTGGAGGAGAAGGTACAGACTCTGAGAAACATTATACAAGACAGTAATGTACACTGGAAAACTATGGTCTTTCTGTTAATTAACTCTCCACTCCTTTCTTCCAGTTTCTATTTTTGTTTCTGTTCTTTTCTTTGGCCTTCATTCTCTGGTCCTAACAGCAGCTGGTGAGTCACACAGTAACACTAATAATAATAATAATAATAATAATAATAATGTATACTTTATATATTTAAACATGCACTAATGTCATTCTCTGGTCCTAACAGCAGCTGGTGAGTCACACAGCATCATGGTTACTGACGCATGTTGGAGGGTTAGGAAACACATTTTACAACCTGGCAAGAGTTTAAGAGTTTACCCCAGATATACATAGTTACCCCAGGTATATATAGTTACCCCAGATATATATAGTTACCTTAGGTATACAGAGTTACCCCAGATATACAGAGTTACCCCAGATATACATATTTACCCCAGATATACATAGTTACCCCAGATATACAGAGTTATCCCAGATATACATAGTTACCCCAGGTATACATAGTTACCCCAGATATACATAGTTACCCCAGGTATACATAGTTACGCCAGATATACATAGTTACCCCAGGTATACATAGTTACCCCAGATATACAGAGTTACCACAGGTATACATAGTTACCCCAGATATACATAGTTACCCCAGGTATACATAGTTACCCCAGATATACAGAGTTACACCAGATATACATATTTACCCCAGATATACATAATTACCCCAGGTATACATAGTTACCACAGATATACAGAGTTACCCCAGATATACATAGTTACCCCAGATATACAGAGTTACCCCAGATATACATAGTTACCCCAGGTATACATAGTTACCCCAGGTATACATAGTTACCCCAGATATACATAGTTACCCCAGGTATACATAGTTACCCCAGATATACAGAGTTACCCCAGGTATACATAGTTACTCCAGGTATACATAGTTACCCCAGATATACATAGTTACCCCAGATATACAGAGTTACCCCAGATATACATAGTTACCACAGATATAAATAGTTACCCCAGGTATACATACTTACCCCAGATATACATAGTTACCCCAGGTATACATAATTACCCCAGGTATACATACCCCAGATATACATAGTTACCCCAGATATACATAATTACCCCAGGTATACATACTTACCCCAGATATACATAGTTACCCCAGGTATACATAGTTACCTCAGGTATACAGAGTTCTCTATCATTGTATTTCATGTTGCTGTAGATTATTATATGAATGAATATTAATCCGTCAGAGTAAAGGAGTGAATGTTTCTGTGTTTTAGTGTCTGCGTCCCCCAGAGTCACACAGCTGAGCACTCAGCAGCTTTCAGACCAAACAACTGAAGAGAGTTCAGGAGGATTCAGCAGGATTCAGCAGGATTCAGGAGGATTCAGGAGGATTCAGGAGGATTCGGGAGAGAGTTCAGGAGGATTAAGCAGGATTCAGGAGAGAGTTCAGCAGGATTCAGGAGGATTCAGGAGAGAGTTCAGCAGGATTCAGCAGGATTCAGGAGGATTCAGGAGGATTCAGGAGGATTCAGGAGGATTCAGCAGGATTCAGGAGAGAGTTCAGGAGGATTCAGCAGGATTCAGGAGGATTCAGGAGGATTCAGCAGGATTCAGGAGGATTCAGGAGGATTCAGGAGGATTCAGGGTTTGAACCAGCAGCTCACTGACGGTCAGGCACTCGCCCTCCGGCTGCAGAGCTCTCCCAGCTTCCAGCTGTCACGTCACACCTCACAGATGAAGACAAGGAGGATTTCCACGGCAACAGATGAATATTGTGTTTTACACCAGAGAACGACACAACCAGCAGCATGCTAACTAGCTTCCTGTTAGCTTCTGTTGACCAGGAAGACACCTGACATCCTGTTTTCACCTGGGAGCAACACGGTAACAGTTTTTAATCTACACACTCTTCTTAAGGACAAAATGGACAAACTGATGGACTACCTAAAGAATACTGGATTATATGAGAGGATTTAGAGAATTGACATTAACAAAGATGTGAACAGCAACCAGTGGGGGCAGAAATACGCCGTCTAGTCTGTGTTTACTGTGCCAAATAAAAGACGAAGACATTCTGGCCTCAGGGGGCACACTGGACCAAAGTGGTGCTGAATGTAATACAGTGTTATCTAAAGGACTCTCAGCCTAATCTTGGTGTGAATGTTGACGAATCCATGAGTTTTGATGCTCACATATGTTAGCTCAGTTAGCTAGACTTGTTAACTGTTGGACTGTGTTAAAAGCAGAGCCACAGCATTTTGGACGGTTTGTAAACAGTGTACGGAAGGTAAAAGGAGCATTACAGTAGTCCCAACGTGATGAGATAAGAGCATGTATTACTGTCTCCATTTTCATTTCTACAGACCTGATTTGGGCTATGTTTCTGAGGTGAAAAAACATAATTGAGTTAGCATCCTAAACCATCAAACCTCATGGATTGGTCAAAAATCACATCAAGATTAGGCAGACTAGACCGAGAAGATGAGGAGAGGCACCCAGTTTCTGCCTGATCTGACTGAAGGTTAGCTTAGCTAGCTGGACTGCATTGATCAAGTTGATATCAGATCAGTTAACAAACCTGTTCTGTGGGTTAATGAAGCTTCAGAGCCAAAGTTTGAGGAACTACAGCAGAAGTTCAGTACATGGGATGCTCAGTTACCTTGACGAGTTCACACAGTAGAAGAAGCACAATAGAAAACATTTGAAACTGTTGTTAAAAGGAGTGTTCTGGTCTGTCCTGCTATAGAGAGCTGAAGTCCCGCCCCTTCCTGTGTCCACCACAGGACTTTATTTCAGATAAAATGTGTCCGGTAGTGAACGAGGAGAGACCAATATTGTTTTAATTGAGCCATGAATTACACACCTGATGTGTGTCAGTTCATCAAGTGAAGAAAGTCTCAGTTTGTGGTAAAACTGTTGAAGGATCAGACTGTGAAAATGCGTCATTAGAAAGACTTGTCAGCCCAAAGTGTCTAAGTGATGTCTCTCTGAAGCTACGACGTCTCTGTGTTTGGTACCGGGATGTAACGTTACTCACACCTTTCTCTTCCTGGCTGACAAGAAGACGCTGGTTAAAACACAGCAGGTAAGATAACGTTACAGTTGTTGGGGAACAGAGCTAGCTAGCTAGCAAGGTGATGTTTAATGTGCGAGATGAGAGATGTGGTTTACTGAGCGTTTCACACTAAACTAAGTGGTACCAAGACAATCCTACGACAAACTTTCCTCATTGATAAATTATCTTTTAAACTGACATCAAATATCATATGTGTAATTCATGCCTGAATTCAAACTGGATGTAAACATTATTTATCTCTCCTCGTTCACTACTGGACCCTTTTACTGAAATAAAGTCCCATGGTGGACACAGGAAGGGGCGGGACTTCATTACCTTTGTTCTGATTGGCTGTTCCACCTGCAGAGTGGAGAATGGTTTGACACCCTAGAGCCTCTCAGCTCCTCTCATGGATCAAAGGTTACAGCACGTAACCTTCGTATAGTTTCAGCCCACGCTAATCATCCCGGGACCAAACACTGATGAAGGAAACACCTCTTCATGGTGTCAGGAGGTCTGCTGGACGGTAAAGTGGCAACAACTGAACACCAGGAAGACAAAATACTGTTCTGATCAGAAGAAACAAAGCATGGAGTTTAAGAGAAGTTCAACAGGTTTAATAACTGTCACAAAGATTTGATTCAATGATAAATCTGCAGGTTTATGTGATCCAGTCTCTGTGCCACAATAACTCCAGTTCAGACTAAAGATTCGTGTTGAGATGAGTGTAAACTATAGTCTCCCTGAGAGTCTCCGGTCTGCAGCGTTCTGAAAGCTGTTTCCACCAATGAGACGAGACGCTGTATCATCTCCATAGAAACCACTCTCTGGACTTCTGTTCTAACTTCAGACTTTTCAGAATTTTTCAGTCTAAATCTCTGATATTTCAACCAACTGACAGTTTGTAACATAGAAAGAAAATGGATTCTGGATAATTTTATTTCTGTAGTTTGTAGCTGACTAGACCAGCTGACTTCTCTATTGGCTGTTGAAACAGGTGACGTGTCTGAAAGTTTTCCTGAAACTAACTTTCCTAAATCGGTTTTGTGCTGTCGTGAATCTTTGGTCTGAACTGGACTTTAGATGAGATTTTACAAATCAACTGATGGAGGAAAGTATGTCAGTTTTTCACAGACGGACTGAATCATGGAGGATAAAACCTGTAATTATAAACTATAAAATATTATTTATTATGCATCCTTTATTACACCCTTCTCTGAGAGATAATCAGCACTTTGATATTAAAATGACTGATCAAAAATGACTGATCAAAGTAAATCTGAAAATAGAAAAGTTGAAGTAAACATGTTCAGAAAAAGTTTAGATGTAAACAATGACTCAATACTTTGCAGTTTGGCTACTTGTCAATATTTAATGTCAAATCAAATCTTTACAGTTTAAATGTTTAAACTTGTATTGAGTATCAGGACTTTTAAACCAATCTGTCGATTCAATTTTAAATTCCTCTTGTTTTCATTCTCAACTTTACGTCTGACCAACCCATTCTCACTCCGAACTCGTAACATACGGACGTTTGGACAGTGGCTGTCAGTGGCTGTCAGCGTCTGAAGCGACGAAAAAAGTACCGGGGTGAGCAGCACTAGCGAGTAGTATGAAAGGCCGAAATTCCGCGTAGGGAGGTTGGTTGGGGTCTAGGATGGGTCACGCGTGACACGTTTCCTAAAGTCCCGTTCTTCTTTTCCTAAACCCAACCGCCCCGTTATTCCCGCGTATCACGGAAACATAAGCCCACCCACGACCTTTTCCTTAACATAACTGCGTAGATAAAGCGCTAAAGGGATGGCAATAGTCCCGACCAAGCGCGTTTCGATATGACGCTAAAGGAGACTTTTAGCATCAATAACATCGCCAAAGGTCACCTGACCAAGCGTCCGTATTTTAGGAGATGGGAGTGAGAATCTGTTGGTCTGATTATCTTTGGTGAAAGAGTAAAAACAACATGATTTATTTCATTCTCTTCCCTCAGCAGGTTCAGAACTGAATCACTGCAATGAATCCGTTGTTGTTTTAAAAGCTGTTGTACTTTTATTATTCTAGATGATATTTTTCTATCTCTGCTGTGACTCAGTGAACATCTGAAGAGTCGGCAGTTTGATGTGGTGGCAGATTAAAAACGGTGGAAACGAGACTGAAGAATAAACCGTGTTTGTGTTTTGTTCTTTACTTCCCAAGGACGGTTTGAGAGATATAATATAATATAGATATAAAACAAGTCCATTGTCACTTTTTTCAATGTTTGTCGCATTATTTGACATTTTGGCCTCTTTTTACATTTTTGTCACTTTTTTTTTACTTCTTTGAAGCTTTTTCAGATGTTTTTGTCATTTTGTCGACATTTTTGACTGTTTTCATAACATTACATAACGTAACATGTTATTTAGCTGATGCTTTTATCCAAAACGACTTCCAATTAAGTGCTTTCAAGCCTGAAGGTTCAAACTTCAGACAAGTAGTAAGTGCAAGAACGTTAGCTTTAAATAAGCAAAACTACAAAGAGCCATATGAAAGTGCAGCTTTAAGAATATATATATATATATATACATTTTAGTTATTTTTCTATCCGAGGTGTAGTCGGAAGAGATGTGTTTTTAGCCTCCGGTGGAAGATCCGTAGGCTTTTGGCCATCCTGATGTCAATAGGGAGCTCATTCCACCATTTAGGAGCCAGGACAGCAAACAGTCTGGATTTGTTTGAGTGATTAGTTCTCCCTCGCTGTGTGGGGGCAGCCAGCAGGTTGGCTGATGCAGAGCAGAGTGGGGGGGTTGGGGTATAGGGTTGGATCATGTCCTGGATGTATGCTGGTTGGCTGATGCAGAGCGGAGTGGTGGGGTTGGGGTATAGGGTTGGACCATGTCCTGGATGTATGCTGGGGCTGATGCAGAGCGGAGTGGGCGGGTTGGGGTATAGGTTTGGACCATGTCCTGGATGTAAGCTGGGGCTGATGCAGAGCGGAGTGGGGGGGTTGGGGTATAGGGTTGGACCATGTCCTGGATGTATGCTGGGGCTTATCCATTCGTGGCCCTGGATGAGAGTACTAGTGTCTTGAAGACAAGGTTGAAGACAAGTCCAGCTGCTGCTTTCTGAATGAGCTGCAGGGGCCGGATACCATACCCTGTAAAAGGTATGTATTAAAACTGTAAGTGCACATAATTTCCATTTTTTAATTACAGGGGAAAGTTCGGGTAATGGGCTGCCAGAACTTTTCTGTTATTTTAAGGATTTGTTTCTTAGAGTGCAGATGAGAGATTCTGATAATTTCTCTTTAATTACAGCACTATAAGGCTGCTTTCACATTTTCTCATTTGGTCAGGACCAAAGGCAAGAAATTCAAACGAGACAAAGCTACTCCACATGTATGATTCTGTCTTCAAACGAGACAAAGCTACTCCACATGTATGATACTGTCTTCAAACGAGACAAAGCTACTCCACATGTATGATACTGTCTTCTAATGAGACAAAGCTACTCCACATGTATGATACTGTCTTCTAATGCAGTGTTTCTTTACATGTAGTAGTAGTGAGAGAGGACGCTGGTGCTGTTTGTTCGCCGTTTCTCCGCCTGCTATTGCCTCTTGTGTTCTTGTTTTTTCGTGTTCTCTGTACTCTTGAAGGAAAGCAAGTTTCTTTCCTTCATCTCATCCCACTGGATCAACTCTACCTGCGCTCCAAGTGTATACCAGCTGAAACCACCAACCTCGACGATATTTCATCGTTACCTGTTGCCACTGCCCTCAAACACCAGCCGGGTCAACCTCTGGGTGTCGGCTGGCTAACTGTGGGTTTCACTTCTGGACAGCCTCTCAGCTGCTTCCCAAAGCCGCTGGGGCTCCTCGACTGGACTGACGCCTCTTCGGTTAGCCGCTAGCTGGCTGCCCTTGTTCACCCAACGAGTGGCAGCTAATGCTAGCTGCTACAGCGGCTAACCCGATTGCCTCTGTACTTCTCAAAGGCAATCTCCACCAAATGCGAGCCGTGACCAAGACTGGATTTTCATCTCCTCCTGTCATGCCATGAATCATTTTGGCACTCACATCAGTCATCCACCTCTGTGCTCCTAGCCCACGGTTAACCGCTATCATGGAGCTCTCAGTCCCTCCACTTGGCATCATGTTCAAATATTGAACTCTGCAACTGGTCGAACTCTTCAACTACTTCATTCCATCTTGCATCCCAGTCATCAAACAGCTCGGACTTCTACGTCGACCCTGTTACATCCACAGAAGCTCTCGCTGCAAGCTTGTTTACTTCCACCATGGACAATCCATTCCATCCATCTGGTCACCTGCATGCTCTGTCGCATCTGTCCCACGTCATCAGAATGCTTCCCCCACTGGATCACATAGGGCCGAAAGCACCGTCAGGCTGCACAGAAAACCCGGACTGGACTACAGTGCTCTCCGCCCTTCACATACACCTATTGTCCAATCATTTTCAAATCCACTCACTGTCCCCGCTCAACTGCAATGCCCCCCCTCCCCACCGACCACACTCACTGTTAACTGGGACAACCCCAGATCTCTCCAAAATGAAACAAACTGGCCGCCAACTTGAACATCTGACAAAGAAATCATCTCTCACAGTCCATCATGAAGCCTATAAACTCCACCTCACTGCCCACAAAGATGCCCTCATTGCTGCCAAGTCTGCCTAACTCTCCACCATCCTCACCGACCCCTGCCAAAACCCCAGAACCCTCTTCTCCACAGTGAACAACCTCATCAAGCCTCGGACCAACACCCTCCTTACCTCTACTCCAGATCTCTGCAACTCATTCCTCCACTTTTTCGCTGACAAAATCAACATAATTTACCAATCTCTATCCCCTGTATCTGACCTCCCAGTATAGATACTGCACCTACCACGGCCCCTCTTCTCCCCATCCCTCCTGACCTATCGACCCCTCCTCCACACTGCCTCCTCTCCCAGTTTGACTCGGTCACCCCTCCTGAAATCTCCAAACTCATCAGCTCTTCCAAATGCACTACCTGCTCCCTTGACCCCCTCCCTACTCCCCTCCTGAAGTCCTGCCTCCCCGTCCTATGCCCATACCTCACTAACCTCTTCAACTCATCACTGTCCCTTGGAACTGTCCCCTCTGCCTTCAAAACTGATGCTGTTACCCCAATCCTTAAAAAACCTGGTCTGGATCCCTCCTCCCTCAACAATTACCGCCCAATATCCAACCTCCCCTTTCTGTCTAAAACCCTGGAACGTATAGTCGACTCACAACTGCAAACCCATCTTCATACCAATAACCAATTCAAACCCCTCCAATCTGGTTTTCGCCCCCTCCACAGCACAGAAACCAGCCTTCATTCAGTTCAGGCCTTCATCTCCTCCCGACTGGACTACTGCAACTCACTTCTCCTCGGCATCAGCTCTACCAACATCAACTGACTCCAACTGGTCCAGAACTCAGCCACCCGACTCATCACCCGCTCCAAATCCTGGCACCACATCACTCCAGTCCTAAAACAACTCCACTGGCTTCCCATCTCCCACCGGATCACCTACAAAATCCTGGTCCTCACCTATAAAGCCCTCCACCATCTGGCCCCCTCATACCTCACTGACCTCCTCTCCCCGTACCAACCCTCACGGGCCCTCAGATCCACCTCAGCCGGTCTCCTCTCCCCCCTACCAACCCTCATGGGCCCTCAGATCCACCTCAGCTGGTCTCCTCTCCCCCCTACCAACCCTCGTGGTCTCTCAGATCCACCTCAGCCGGTCTCCTCTCCCTACCAACCCTCACAGTCCCTCAGATCCACCTCAGCCGGTCTCCTCTCCCCCTACCAACCCTCGTGGTCTCTCAGATCCTCCTCAGCCGGTCTCCTCTCCCCCTACCAACCCTCACTGTCCCTCAGATTCACCTCAGCCGGTCTCTTCTGCATCCACAAGTCCAACCTCCGCAGTTTTGTGGACAGAGCATTCTCCAGGGCAACTCCCAGGCTCTGGAACTCCCTCCCCCAAGAGATCTGCACCTCTGAGTCCCTCACCATCTTCCAGTCCCGCCTCAAGACCCATCTCTTCACCTCTGCCTATCCCTAGCCCCACACCCCCTCCCTTCTCATCTGTGCCTGAATCTTGTTTTGTTGTGTTTTGTTGTGTTTGTTTTGTACCTTGCCCTGTAAAGCGACTTTGAGTCCTTGAAAAGCGCTATACAGATTAATTGTATTATTATTATTATTTCTGTAGGTCAGGGAGTACAGCTCCTAAAACTATTCCACACTGTAGGAATAAATAAATGAACTATTTGAAACATGTAAGTGTTTTTGTTAGTAAATCAGCAACACTGCATCATGTTACACTGTCACATGAACACACAGTCATTCTGTCAGACAGGAAGTGACTTTACAGACTCAAACGAGAGCTTCATGTTAACATGAAGATAGAGATTTTGTTACGGTCCACTGAGTGAGTGACTGAGTGTGTGTGTGTGTGTTTGTGTGTGTGTGTGTGTGTGTGTGTGTGTGTGTGTGTGTGTCTGTGTGTGTGTGTGTGTGTGTGTGTGTGTGTGTGTTTAGATTAAGTGAATGTGACAGGCAAAGAAATCCAGTTCAGCTCTGCAGTGTCTTCAGAGCTGCAGAGCCTGGGCAGTAATGAGCACTGACCTGAGTGTGTTTGTGTTTCTAAAGTCTCAGTGAAAATGCTGAAAGGACTCAAAAAAACTTCAGACAACAAGACCCAAACTAATGAAGATCTGGATGCAGAATATGTGGACTCTGGCTCAGAGACTTGAGAGCTTCTCTGTGTTCCTCCTCTCACTTGGCTTCCTTTTTTCTCCCCTCCTCCTCCTCCTCCTCCTCCTCCTCCTCCTCCTCCTCGTCTCCTCATTTATGACCT
This sequence comes from Sander lucioperca, assembly GCF_008315115.2. Lineage (NCBI taxonomy): Eukaryota > Metazoa > Chordata > Actinopteri > Perciformes > Percidae > Sander > Sander lucioperca. Next base: position 4,423,772 of record NC_050194.1, on the reverse strand, counting down.
GAGGTCTGCAGTCTCACCTCCCCCTCCTCTTCCTCTCTTCTTTCTCCTCCCCTCCTCCCCCTCCTCTTCCTCTCTTCCCTGTCTTCGTCTCTTGCTCGCCCCAGATCAGACCACACCAGCGAGATGTCTGAGCGGAGGAGTTCTCCGGAGGACGACTGCACCTCTCTCCTGTCCCGTCTGGGCTCCGACTCCCCCCGTCCCCGGATGAAGTATGGGGGGATGTTCTGCAGCGTCGAGGGAGCGTTTGAGAACAAAACTCTGAACTTTGAGTCGTTCAGTCCGCAGACGCAGCGCCGCCGCGCCGCTGGAGACCGAACCGACGGCCGCGACGTGGGACAGACGGCCGTGTTTCCCTCCGGACACGCCCGGGACATCTACGGCAAGCGACAGGTTCAAAACACGCTTTTACTTTCCTTTAAGAAGTTAGAGATTTGTTGGTGTTTTTGATAAAAGGATCATTTATTCAGATTTGGTGCTAAAACGTCAAAATAATGTTGATTTATTGAACCAGAGAAACAAACTGTTAACGTCTCCGATCAGCTGATTAATAAAGTTTTAGATACATAAATCATTTACTTCAGCCAAATGTTTAACTGATATATTATTATATTATTATGGTATGTTATTATACATTGTGTTATACAGGCCTAATTAGAAATTATTCATGTAATGTCAGTCAGCAGAAACACAGAAACATGTAAAACACAGAGCTCTATGAATAAATACTGTAAATATTCATAGAAATCCAAGAAATAATGACCATTGTTATACTATTATATCGTTACCGGAGTATTATTATTAGTATTATACTATGTATAGGTAAATAAATGCTTATATAATACTCCTTTAGCTGATATATAACTATACATTATAAATATGAAAGGGTTTTATATGTTACATAACACCAATCAGAGCTAATGATCACTCAGTCCGCAGGATGCAGCTGGACCGCCACTCAACACTTCCGGGATCACCTTTCAAAATAAGAGCAGGTGCAGTCAGCGTATTTCTCAGTATTTACTGTAAATTAATCTCTAAAACCTCACAGCGGACATGTTACACTTCTGAGGAATAATTGTAATCTACAGGTTGAATATGTTTCTCTTCATTAGACTAAATGATGTGATTGAACAGTGTTTTAATATTCAAAAAGATTCCGTTTACGGGACTTTATTTTGAAGCTGCGCACCGGAAGTTGTGTGTGTGTTGGTTGCCGGCAGCGTGACGTCAGAGCAGCCGTTAGCAACAGTAGCAGCTGTCAGAGAATATCAATCAGCGGATTATCGTCATGGCTTTCCAGAACAAGAAGAGCAGCGCGAGACCCGCGGTAGGTCCAATCCGTGCTGGGCCGAGCTGAGACGGGCCGGGCCGGGATAACGGGGGGACAGTCAGGGACAATGTGAGCCGGTGAGGGAGGATGCTGCAGCACCAGCTGTCAGTCACCGGCCGTTAGAACCGTTAGAACCAGACCGAGGGTTAGCGCTAGGTTCGGTTTGGGCAGCGCCAGGAATGGGCCGGAACTACCGGTACTGATTGTTGTCCACTAGTGGTGTACGGTTCGAGACCCGCCGTGAGCCGGTTCCACCAGAGACAGCTGCTGACTCGTCTCTCACAGAGACAGCAGCTGAACGTGGAGGAGACCCTCAATATGTGTTAGGTGACATGGAGAACTAGATCGGACCAGTGGATCAATGCGCCGCTGTGCCACCGCCCGACGCAGGATGGCACAGTCATCCAGTGCGCTGTCGCCCCCCCCCACTAGCACGCCGCGGCGGTGCATGGGGATGTACAGCGGTGCACTGGGATGTACGGCGATGTACGGCGATGCACGGGGATGTACGGGGATGCACGGCGATGTACGGCGGTGCACGGGGATGTACGGCGATGTACGGCGATGCACGGGGATGCACGGCGATGTACGGGGATGTACGGCGATGTACGGGGATGTACGGCGATGTACGGGGATGTACGGCGATGTACGGGGATGTACGGCGATGCACGGGGATGTACGGCGATGTACGGGGATGTACGGCGATGTACGGGGATGTACGGCGATGTACGGGGATATATGGCGATGCACGGCGATGTACGGCGGTGTACGGGGATGTACGGCGGTGCCCCCGAGGAAACGGTTGCGTTTGTGGTAGAAAAACATGACAAGAGGATTGTAATCAAGTCGAGATTGCGCGCAGCACATCTTAGCTCTGCGCGTTCTGCTTCTCGTCACCGGGGGCGCGCTCCAAACCTCTTTCTGTTACATTTCACATTACATTTCACAACATTACATGTCATTACATTACATTACATTTCATGTAACAAGCATTTACAACATTTTAAAGTACATTTAAAGAGGTTGTAAATCTAGTCATTCAAATAAGTTAACAGTCGGCTACAATCAAATGAAACTATAATAATAATAATAATAATAATAATAATAATAATAATAATAATGATAATAATAATAATAATAATAATAATAATAATAATGATAATGTAACTTCCCACATCTTAGTGGATAATGGCAATGAAAACAGATTTGAAGAGATATATTACGAGGCTGAAAGAAGACATGTTAGGGAAGATAAAGAAAGGAAACGACAGAATGAACAAGGTCATTTTAAAGCACTGCTGAGTTTCCTGTATGAAAGCTGATCTTTAAATGAAGTTATTACTGAAGAAATGAAATATCTCTGGATCTCTGCAGTATTTTCTGTTTCATGTTCTCACAGAAACTAAACACTGAGGTTCAAGGGCCTAACTTTGGGGGGGGGGGCATCTGTCTAGCGAAAACACTTGTTTCAACATTATTCTAACCGTGGTGTCCACCCCCCCCAGGAAACTCTTCATTTCCTGCATCCCGGGGGGATTTTTCTGCAACAATTTGTGTCTTTTCTGCATGCAAATGTCATTATTCATGTAAATATTATATTGATTCATTATTTAATCTGCTGTATTGTTTAAAACTTTCTGCAGATTCAAAACATAACCTGTTTCGGGATGTTTTTTTAGGAATTATCTTAATACCTAATATTTGCGTGCCACAGCATTATAATATGCAATAGTTTGGTTTAATTTTCGGAAAAAGCTACATTTTTATTGCCTACATTGTTTACAATATCATCTCTCAAAAACTAAACATATTAAGTGCATTTAAGTGCCATATTACATTGTTTTTAAAGAAATGCAATAACAACCTCAAACTAAGGCATGCATTAAACATAAACATGACCTTAAGTTATGAAACTTAACTTTCAGAACTACAAGCTTCAACCTGAGACTGATCTGTATAGGCCTATATGTAAATATTAGTTATACTCAACCTATTTTCATTTATATATTTGATTACAATGCTACACAGCTCTGCTACACGTATGCTAGTAGACCGTTGATCAGCTGTTTCTCCGTGAAGAGAGAGAGTCAACAATCAGCTCTTTAGATCAGATTGTTGTCACTGCTACGTATGTTCTTGTCTTTGTGTTTGGTAGTTGTTGTGTTTGGTGTAGTTCCATCGTCCATACCACTCTGTGATTGACTTCAGTCTGGTCCTCTTCGTGGAATGGATGATTAAGTTAGACTCCATGTTTTCTGTTGAGATGCTGAAGCGTTAACGTCGTGCTGTTATTGTGCTAAGCTAGTTTGATTTCGCAGTAGACACACTGTCCAGAGTTTTAGTTTTAACTACGTTTGAACTGATTCCAAACTTTGGACACTTCCTGTGGTTTTCTCCAGCCTGTCTCTTCTCTTAGCCCCTTACGCTCTTTCTCCATTTAGTAATCAGTCTTCATGGCCTGTGTGGCCAGCAGCATCAGCCCGGTGTGCGACAGTAATAATCTTCCCTGCAGAAACACCGTGAGCGGTACAACGTTGGAAATCATTTTGCATCGAGGATTTTTAGTAATCGAATTATTCGAGTTACTCAAGGAATCGTTTCAGCTCTAATGCTAACGACCTCCTGTTTAATTTACCCAGCATCCTCTCTGTGTGTCTGTTTCCAGGGCGACCGTCTGATCATCAAAGGAGGAAAGATCGTCAATGACGACCAGTCGTTCTACGCTGACATCTACGTGGAGGACGGGACCATCAAGTAAACATATTTATATGAATCATGATGGCCACACAATAATGCAGTTCCCAAGAAACATGAGCCCAATCGGCCACATGGTGGCGCGGTAATGTAGGCTTAACAACATGATGTTTTAAAGGCCACGCCCCTCACAGCGTACGTCTGATTGGAGGCCACGCCCCTCACAGCGTACGTCTGATTGGAGGCCACGCCCCTCACCGCGTACGTCTGATTGGAGGCCACGCCCCTCACCGCGTACGTCTGATTGGAGGCCACGCCCCTCACAGCGTACGTCTGATTGGAGGCCACGCCCCTCACCGCGTACGTCTGATTGGAGGCCACGCCCCTCACCGCGTACATCTGATTGGAGGCCACGCCCCTCACCGCGTACGTCTGATTGGAGGCCAAGCCCCCTCACAGCGTACGTCTGATTGGAGGCCACGCCCCTCACCGCGTACGTCTGATTGGAGGCCACGCCCCTCACAGCGTACGTCTGATTGGAGGCCACGCCCCTCACCTCGTACGTCTGATTGGAGGCCACGCCCCTCACCGCGTACGTCTGATTGGAGGCCACGCCCCCTCACAGCGTACGTCTGATTGGAGGCCACGCCCCTCACCGCGTACGTCTGATTGGAGGCCACGCCCCTCACCGCGTACGTCTGATTGGAGGCCAAGCCCCCTCACAGCGTACGTCTGATTGGAGGCCACGCCCCCTCACAGCGTACGTCTGATTGGAGGCCACGCCCCTCACCGCGTACGTCTGATTGGAGGCCAAGCCCCCTCACAGCGTACGTCTGATTGGAGGCCACGCCCCTCACCGCGTACGTCTGATTGGCCAGACATTTGACACACACATGCAGCTAAATGTCCTCTACAAAAAAGCCATGATGGACGGTTCTGACATCACTGGTCCGATTGTTACCAACATCCGTTCCATTTCATGGTTCCAGGATACTATGCATCCTGATAAAGTTCCCTTGGCCTTTGGAATTAAAATCCCCCCACATCATCACATACCCTTCACCATACCCCCACATCATCACATACCCTTCACCATACCCCCACATCATCACATACCCTTCACCATACTCCCACATCATCACACACCCTTCACCATACCCCCACATCATCACATACCCTTCACCATACCCCCACATCATCACATACTCTTCACCATACCCCCACATCATCACATACCCTTCACCATACTCCCACATCATCACATACCCTTCACCATACCCCCACATCATCACATACCCTTCACCATACCCCCACATCATCAGGATCCTGGATCCATGAAATAACCAAAAATCTTTTCAAAATAAAAGTCTGCCTGCCTCTATGGGAATTTAACGTAGGGGTGTACTGACTTTAGTTGCCAGCGGTTTAGACATTAATGGCTGTGTGTTGAGTTATTTTGAGGGGACAGCACATTTACTCTGTTATACAAGCTGTACACTTCATACTTTACATTTTAGCAAAGTTTAATTTCTTCAGTGTTGTCCCATTAAAAGATATAATGAAATATTTACTAAAATGTGAGGAGGGGTGTACTCACTTTTGTGAGATACTGTATATAGAAGTTGATATCTTATTTTGTTTTCAAGATATTTAACAACAGACTTGTCAAGGAGCGGGCTATTATCATCATTATAAATCCTGGTGGATATTTTCAGTCTGTGTGTGTGAATATAGTCCTACCAAAGCAATTTACTACAAATATTCTCTTTTACTGTAATAATGCTGGTTCAGAGCAGCCTCCAGGTGTGTGGTTGTTCCTGTCTGTGACATCATGTGTCTTCCTGTCTGTGACATCATGTGACTTCCTGTCCCAGACAGGTGGGGGAGAACCTGATGGTGCCGGCCGGAGTGCGGACGCTGGATGCGTACGGTCAGCTGGTGATCCCCGGAGGAGTGGACGCCAACACCAACCTGCTGGCTCCACAGAGAGGCCTGACCCCCGCAGGGGGGGTCTACATGGGCAGCAGGGCGGCCCTGGGCGGGGGCACCACCACCATCAGTCAGTTATTATATACTTTATATACTTTATAAATCACCACCACCACCATCAGTCAGTTATTATATACTTTATATAAAACCCCCCCACTATCAGTCAGTTATTACATACTTTATATACTTTATAAATCACCACCACCACCATCAGTCAGTTATCATATACTTTATATATGACCCCCACCACCATCAGTCAGTTATTATATACTTTATATATGACCCCCACCACCATCAGTCAGTTATTATATACTTTATATATGACCCCCACCACCATCAGTCAGTTATTATATACTTTATATATTATATTCTCTTAGTGTCAGAGACGCCTGACCCCCTTTGGGGGGGTCTACATGGGCAGCAGGGCGGCCGTGGGGGGGGCACCACCACCATCTGTGTGTATCAGTGTATCCTTGATTTTAACTCCTCGGAGGAGCCTCCTCAATGCTCGATCCTCACTCCTCCATTTACATTTTAGGAATTGGGACGTCCTTCAACATGGCGCGCTGAGAACTATTGTCATGATACCAAAAATTCAGTAGTCGGTAGTTGGTAGGGGTGGCACAGTTCACAAAACCCACGGTTCGGTTTACGGTTCTGTACAGTTCTTGTTATTTTTAGGGCCCGAGCAGTGATACTGCAAGGACCCTATTGTTTTTAATCAGATTATTATTTTTTCGAATTCCTCGTCGCATTTTTGAGGGGGTTAGCATGCACAAAAACTCACAAAAATGTGCACACGTCACAACTGGTGAAAATTGCAAATATTCAAAAAAATTACACATATCCACCACTAGGTGGATTACCTTCATTACTAGGTGGTGCTATTGCAGACAATAGCCGTACATCGCACATTTAAAAACCATATATCTCCGCTTTCCCTGGATCCAGCTGAATCTCCTGATATAGGCCACGCCCATTTCCGCCTAGACTTTTATGCGTGAAAAATCGCGATTTATCGAAAACCTACTTTGCCGAACTCCTCCTAGACCGTGCGACCGATCTGCACGAAACTTGGCAGGTAGCATCTCCAGATGGACCTGACAACAAGTTATCCAAAGAATTTTTATAGGATGAAAATGCATATTACGCACAAACAAATGTGTCGCTAAGTATGAAAACACCAACTTTGCCATATCTCGATCAAAATAATTGCTATCAACGCAAAACTTAAGATTCTTGTTTGCCATGACCCTCTGGATGTGCCCCACACATTTTACGAAAATTGGCCACTAGAGGGCGCTACAGGTACATAAAGTTTATAGCTCATAAACGGCTCATCCGATTTTTACAAAGTTTGATGGGTACCATCTAGGGCCAATCATGAGGCCACCCCTACAGTAAGGTAAAGTACTGATTGGTCAAAGTGGGCGTGGCCTATGGGACCCTAATTAGGGCCTGAGTGCCGACAGCGGCGAAGGCCCTATTGGAACTGAAGGAATTATTATTTTCTGCAAATGAATTGGCTTTTTGAGGGGCTTAACATATTCAAAAACTCACCAATATTGGCGGTCGCATCAAGTCTGGTGAAAATATACGTATTTTAAGGGTTTTGGGAATAGGCGCACAAAAATGGCTCGCTAGTGCCCCCTACAAAGTTAAAGAAATTGAGCCCCAGCAGTGCGTTTAACGTAGACTCACGAAAGTTGGTAAACATATGTATCATGTCAAGATGTACAAAACACATCATTGGAGCCATACCCTAAACCCAACAGGAAGTCCGCCATTTTGATTTCAGAGTTCAAAATTAGTGCGATTTTGGCCATTTCCACATGTCGTACTTTAACGAACTCCTTCTAGACATTTCATCCGATCAACTTCAAATTCGTTCTGTACCATCTTAAGACAATAAAGATGAAAAGTTATTAAAAGAAAAACTTTTTGTCAGACGGTGTGGGCGTGGCGGCCATTTTGAGTGTTTAGCAATGAGCAAAGAAATTGTTGTAACTTGAGTGTACGTTGTCGTATTTGCCCGAAATTTCTCACGATTGATAAGGGTCCAGGTCTGAGGACATATACAGGCCAATATTTACTTTTGGTCATAGCGCCAAAAGCCATGTTAAGCTGGCAACAGGAAATGCGCCTTATATGACAAACATCATCCGATTTACATGAAAGTTTTAATGTGTGGTCAACATGTGATACTGAGCTGCCCCCTATACTTTAACCACGCCTACACCTTTCATACCATTTGAACCGTTTAAGGTAGAGTCTTGTGTGAGGTGTCATTGAACTCAGAACAGAGTTCCTTTTTAATTGGTGATGATTTGCAGTGTCTGAGTGCAAATGCATGGTCGCAAGGAGCGGCGTCCGTCAGTAACCCCGACACGCGCAGAGGCGCGAGGGCCCGTCCATCGCTGCTTGCAGCTTTAATTGGTTTTAGCCCTTGGGCACATTTTTGACGGCCTTAATATATACGAAAACTCACAAAAATTGGCACCCACTTTATGTGTTTATCACCTGGGAGCTTTGCGAGACTGTACAGCGATTTGGCCCAAACCTGTAATTAGGCTCCATAGCGCCCCCTAATGCCTGGAAGGCCTTAACTTGGACATAGTTGCACCGATCTTCACCAGATTTAATAACCATATTGCTCTAATCATTGCGGACATATTTCCCATTTACCTTCATTCAACCGGAAGGTGGCCATTTTTAATTATGCATTTTTCATGTGTTTTACATTCTTTCGAACTCGTCCTAGGCCGTGATTTCAATCTTCTTGAATATTTGCAGGTAGTATCCGTTGACCCCCATGATGTAAAGTTATCCAGAGAATTTTGATAGTTGAAAAAATGCGCAAGTTACAGCAACTTCCTGTCTAAACAGGAAGAATTTTAATAGCTAAAACAATGCACAAGTTAGAGAGGACCAACTTCCTGTAGGTGGGTGTCGAAACAGGAACGGTTGTATCTTGCACACAGCTATTCCGATGGACACAAAACTTAAGACAGTTGTTCCACATGTGCCATTGAGGCTGTGTGCCAAATATGGCGTCAATCGGCCTTTAGATGGTGCTGTTTTCATTTTTTTAATTAATTAGCAAATTCGCTTTGAGTGAAACCTATTTTTTTTAACTCCAACCTAGAGCGTGAGTCCCATCTGCACAAAAATGTACACGTAGACTCGGTGGACCCTCATGACAAAAAGTTATCAAAAGAATTTTGATAGCTAACACAATGCGCAAGTTACAGAGGACCAACTTCCTGTAGGGGGCTGTCGAAACAGGAAGTTGCGTATCTTACCAAGATTTATTCCGATTGACACCAAACATGACACAGTTGTTCCGCATAGGGGCTTGAGCATCCATGCCAAATTTAGAGTGAATCGGCCATTAGATGGAACTGTTAGAATTTCTTTTATTAATTAGCCACATCCGATATATGGGAAACATACTTTGTCTAACTCCCCCTCGGACCGTGAGTCCAATCTGCACGAAAACTTGGATATAGACTCGGTGGACCCTTGTGACTAAAAGTTATCAAAAGAATTTTGACAGCTAAAACAATGCTGTTAAAACATGAACGGTTGTATCTTGTATCAAAAGTTATTCCGATTTACATGAAACTTAGAATGTGTGGTCTACATGTGATGCTGCGTCTGCCAGTACCCCGACTGCAAGAAGGCCAGGGCCCGTTCATCGCTGCTTGCAGCTTTAATTTCTTTTAATCTTTAACACTCCAGAAATATACTTCAACATATGATATTTAGCTTAATTATCCACAATTTAGGATACAGTATTAAAAAATAGTTATATCATGTAATCATGCACAAACTGAATTTGACTTGACTTTAAGCCCATTATTGGGACCATCTCTGAGGAAAGCTGGGTGACATTTTGATACAGCGGGAAGACATTGATGATTTCAACAAGCTTTTCATTTATTTGGCAAAAAAAAAGAGAATGTGTATTGCCATCTACAGGAACTTATGTGCCTTTTTAGCACATGAAGATTGAAATATTACAGAATATCAATTGAAATAACTTGCATTTATCAAACTGCCAACTTCAGTGTAGCTCTTACAAAAATGGTATCCTTTAAAAGAAAAAGAGAGGAACTCTTAAAGCTCCGTCTTTTGAATAAGTCAGAATACATTAAACATAAAAAAGTTGTGATTTTCTTTTGTATAGTTCTTTAAAAATAAAAAGGAAACTTGTTTTGGGGAGAATAAAATTACTCTGGGCTGAGTTTTCCTAGTAACCTTACCAAAAAGGCTCAGGATGCTATAATGTATAATATGTATAATATGAGAATGGCTGGTGGATTTAAGACAAAAAATAATAATTTATGAATGAATCAAATTTGAACATGTCTGTCAGTGGCTTGTTGATCTTTACATTGTTAGTTCATTTCCTAACCTGGCCTGGGACACACACACACACACACACACACACACACACACACACACACACACTAACCCTGGGCTGGGACGCATTCATACGGTTTAATAAAGAACTTATTGGACTTTAACTTACCATTGCACTTACAATAACGAGCGCAGCTGTCCTCAATTTAGGTCATCCTGTTGTCTCATCTCCGGTTTTTCCTGCATCCACCGTGTGTTTGTGTGTGTGTGTGTGTGTGTGTGTGTGTGTGCGTGCGCGTCAGTCGCGGGGGGATCTGAGCAGCCCCGCCCCCTCCCGCTGCAGAGAGCCAACAGGATTGAAACAGCAGTGAAAAGTGAAAAGAGTGAAAAAACGCAGCGTACATTGATGTTGAAATGTTTACAGGTTGGCAGGACGGTCTGAAATGTTTTGCACGGTCTTTAGCTGTACGTTTAGTTGGTAACTTCTCCACACCTCTTCTTTCGCGGGAAAGGGAAACACACTGTCTGAGGTCACATACAGGCACCTGACGGACACGAGGCTACATTGTCGAACCGTGCGACGCACACACGTTCGGAACCGAGACGAGCAGACCGAACGTTTTGGATGTTTTTTCATGAACCGTGCCACCCCTAGTAGTCGGTGCCAATACCAGTAAAACAACACGATTCTCGATGCCGATTTGGATACCACGGTAAAAAAAGAAAGAAGGATTTTCTAAGATTCCATGTACTTTAACTTGAAACATGAACTTCTTTATTAAAATATTTGAAAAATATCAAAATGTCATAACAAGACATACAAAACATGTGCAATAGAGCAGTGCAATTAATGGTCATAGTGCAACAACTAGCGTCCCCAGACACATTCAGACTTCCAGGCATCTTTTCTAAAGGTACTGTGCAAAAACAACAACAGTGTTTCTAACTAATTTCAACATTCGTGTAGCTACTCACATTGAATTATATAGCAAGAGTACCCGAGTTGGTTACTCGCAAAAACAACTGAGACACAGCCAGTAAAGTGATCCCAACTGGTCCTGGCTAACCGTGGCTAACGCAGCCATGCTAACCCTGCTAACTGCTAACGTTACCGGAGGAGCAGACAAGTGAGCCACGGCTGTTTGCAACGTGTAGCCTGTTCAGCGGCCGTAGCCGACAACGGGGAGTTATTTGAAGACAAGAGAGGGGGGCTGTAGATCAGGAAGAGAGGACCGGGAGTTTGCAGTGAACATGCCGTTTTTTAGGTCAGGAAGAATCTATCTCCGTTGACTCTCGTTTATATTTTTTCGAAAGACATGTCCCGTGTACCAGAAGTAGAAGGGCGTGACTTTGGCCACTTGTTCGTGACCTCCGGCGTCTGAATGTATCGACTGGAGCTCTCTGAAGTGTATACTGCTCCCGTCAGTTCAGGAAGAGGCGCAGCACCGATGCTGCTAACACTGGCATCATCGCTAACGGTGCCTACGGTGCTTCCAAAAAATGGGCATCGTCGGTGTTTTGTCATTTTAGAACCGGAAGGTATCGCAAGTATCAGTTCTCGTGACATCCCTACTGAGAACGATTTCTGGGTTACAAGCCAGAGTATCGAGGATCGAGGAGGTACAAATTTAGGAAATGGGAAAGGCCCATAGTGTACTGTCTGGTATTTGTTTTTGTAGTAAACTATTTAGTTTAGTCCAACTTTTGACTTTTTTTCGATGGTTTTGACAGGTTATTTGAATGTCTTTTTTGGCTTTTTTTGTTTTTGTGTTGCCAATGACATTGTGTTGACATTGTGTTGACATTGTGTTGACATTGTGATGACGTTGTGTTGACATTGTGTTGACATTGTGTTGCCAGTGACATTGTGTTGACATTGTGGTGACATAGTGTTGACATAGTGTTGACATTGTGGTGACATTGTGTTGACATTGTGGTGACATTGTGTTGACGATTTGTTGACATTGTGATGACATTATGGTGACATTGTGTTGACATTGTGATGACATTGTGATGACATTTTGGTGACATTGTGTTGACGATTTGTTGACATTGTGTTGACATTGTGTTGCCAGTGACATTGTGTTGACATTGTGTTGACATTGTGGTGACATTGTGTTGACGATTTGTTGACATTGTGATGACATTATGGTGACATTGTGTTGACATTGTGATGACATTGTGATGACATTTTGGTGACATTGTGTTGACGATTTGTTGACATTGTGGTGACATTGTGTTGACATTGTGTTGCCAGTGGAGCACGTGCTGGTGGAGCCGGGGACGAGTCTCCTGGCGGTGTTGGATCAGTGGAAGGAGACGGCGGAGCAGACGGCATGCTGCGACTTCTCCTTCCACCTGGACATCACTCGCTGGCACGAAGGACTCAACGAGGAGCTGGAGACACTCGTCAGAGACCACGGTGAGAGGAACGCTAACCCTAAAACAGAGGAACATTTACAGAACCCATAACCCAAAAACAGAGGAACGCTGACAGAAGCCCAAACCCTAAAACAGAGGAACACTCACAGAACCCCTAACATAACACTAAAACAGAGGAACGCTGACAGAACCCATAACCCTAAAACAGAGGAACACAGATAGAACCCATAACCCTAAAACAGAGGAACACTCACAGAACCCCTAACATAACCCTAAAACAGAGGAACACAGATAGAACTCCTAACATAACCCTAAAACAGAGGAACGCTGACAGACAGAATCCCTAACATAACACTAAAACAGAGGAACACAGACAGAACCCCTAACATAACCCTAAAACAGAGGAACACTCACAGAATCCCTAACATAACACTAAAACAGAGGAACACAGACAGAACCCCTAACATAACCCTAAAACAGAGGAACACTCACAGAACCCCTAACATAACCCTAAAACAGAGGAACACAGATAGAACCCCTAACATAACCCTAAAACAGAGGAACACAGATAGAACCCCTAACATAACCCTAAAACAGAGGAACGCTGACAGACAGAACCCCTAACATAACACTAAAACAGAGGAACACAGACAGAACCCCTAACATAACCCTAAAACAGAGGAACACAGACAGAACCCCTAACATAACCCTAAAACAGAGGAACACAGATAGAACCCCTAACATAACCCTAAAACAGAGGAACGCTGACAGACAGAACCCCTAACATAACACTAAAACAGAGGAACACAGACAGAACCCCTAACATAACCCTAAAACAGAGGAACACAGACAGAACCCCTAACATAACCCTAAAACAGAGGAACACAGATAGAACCCATAACCCTAAAACAGAGGAACACTCACACAACCCCTAACATAACCCTAAAACAGAGGAACACTCACAGAACCCCTAACATAACACTAAAACAGAGGAACACAGACAGAACCCCTAACATAACCCTAAAACAGAGGAACACAGACAGAACCCCTAACATAACCCTAAAACAGAGGAACACTCACAGAACCCCTAACATAACACTAAAACAGAGGAACACAGACAGAACCCGTAACATAACCCTAACACAGAGGAACACAGACAGAACCCCTAACATAACCCTAAAACAGAGGAACACTCACAGAACCCCTAACATAACACTAAAACAGAGGAACACAGACAGAACCCCTAACATAACCCTAAAACAGAGGAACACAGACAGAACCCCTAACATAACCCTAAAACAGAGGAACACAGACAGAACCCCTAACATAACCCTAAAACAGAGGAACACAGACAGAACCCCTAACATAACCCTAAAACAGAGGAACACAGACAGAACCCCTAACATAACCTTAAAACAGAGGAACGCTGAGAGACAGAACCCCTAACATAACCCTAAAACAGAGGAACGCTGAGAGACAGAACCCCTAACCGGAGACATTAAACACGTCCAACAGGACAGAAGCAGTGATCACAGCGTCTGAACGAGCCTCTGGCTGCCAGGTAGTCAGAAAACACATTATTAATAGATACATAGATATTTATTGTTTTCACAGTCTGTTTCATGCACATAGCAATATACACGGACACATACATTAACAACAATATAAAGAGACATACTGTAGGGATATAGACACGTAGAAACAAGAACATTTAAATCAACACTAGATCTATACAAAGTCAGCGAGATGGTTTGTTCAGCAGCCCTATGCAGCGAGTCCTTCTACAGCTCACAGTCGTGGATGTAACCGTAACCCAGGAAGAAGAATAGATGAAGAGGGGGATTGGTGAGTGAAAGAGTGGAAACGCTGAACGCTCACTGATTACAACCTTTAGTCACAGTCTGCAGAGCATCAGGAACTCCGAACTGTATTAGGATAAGATAATATTACTGAGAGGTAATCTAATGTCTTCCTCATCAACATTCACCTGTGTGACATCACCACTGTGGGCGTGGCTCCAAGTCACACGGTTAAAGTTTAACAGTAGAAATAAATTACATAAATGATCGTCATGTTTTCTATGATATTTAAAAACAAGAGTGGATCTGAGCTGTGCAATAACTCAGCTGAATTTGCACATGTAATTCTGATTTTTATTTTAGAGATATCTTCTGTAGTATTGTGTAAAATTGTGTTCCATATTTTGTGTGCACTGGAAACATGTTTATACTTTATGTTTTTGTGTTTTGGTTTATCGTTAATCTGACTGCAGATCAAGTTTCCCATCTCGGAGAACAGAGTGACTGAACTGAAGCTATAACGTTAATCTGAGAGAGCTCTGAAAGCTAAACGTGTCTCTGTTCTTTCTGATCTTCACGTTACCTGTCTGTGTGTTTCAGGTGTGAACTCCTTCCTGTTCTTCATGTCCTACAAAGACAAATACCAGAGCTCCGACTCGCAGGTGAAATGCAGTTTAATATTGTTGTTGAGGTTAGGGTTAGTAACGTAGGCTTACTGTATTCCAGACACTTTTTCCCACAAATTCTTTAAATAAATACTTTATTTTGTGGACAATATTTACGTATATGTCATCCTGGTCTCATCCTCTTTTGACTCCAACCATTTCCATTACGACAGGCAGAAGGAAAGACTAAACAATACTGGTTTAGAGCATGATAACCCACAATCAGAATGACAGAAACGTTCCTAAAGTCTCAGAGATTATTCATGAGTAGTTTTTGCAGATATTTGGACTTATTGAAGGGATAAACACATTTACAGAGACACTAGGGCTCACAGTATCGTGTCTACTGACTTCTGAATGATTTGCCCAAAATGTGTCAATCAAAGTTTAGTATGTGTGTAAGACCCGCCCCCAGAGTCAGGTAAACCAATCAGGCTTATCTTTCCACGCATTGATATCTTAACTTTTACTGTGCTTACTGCGTCCAAAGTGTCTGGAATACAGCGAGTCTACGGTACATGTCAATGTTTTCTCTTTGTGTAACTGAATCTGCTTCCTGTTTTGGTGGTGTCAGCTCTACGAGGCGTTTGGGGTCCTCCGGGATCTCGGAGCGATCGCTCAGGTCCACGCTGAGAACGGTGACATCATTGATGAGGTAATACACCTGAGGAGAAGAGAACTTAATGGACACAGAAGACAAACATCAGCTGAAGGTTTTCTATTTATTGAAGTGAATATAAACTGGTCTGTGTTTCAGGAACAGAAGAAGCTTCTCTCTCTCGGCATCACCGGACCTGAAGGACACGTTTTATCTCACCCTGAGGAGGTACACACACCTGAAACACTCCTGAAACACACCTGAAACACACCTGAAACACACCTGAAACACTCCTGAATACACACCTGAAACACACCTGAAACACTCCTGAATACAAACCTGAAACACTCCTGAAACACACCTGAAACACACCTGAAACACACCTGAAACACTCCTGAAACACACCTGAAACACACCTGAAACACACCTGAAACACACCTGAAACACTCCTGAAACACACCTGAAACACTCCTGAATACACTCCTGAAACACACCTGAAACACTCCTGAAACACACCTGAAACACACCTGAAACACTCCTGAATACACACCTGAAACACTCCTGAAACACACCTGAAACACACACGAAACACACCTGAAACACTCACGAAACACACCTGAAACACACCTGAATACACACCTGAAACACTCCTGAAACACACCTGAAACACACCTGAAACACACACGAAACACACCTGAATACACACCTGAAACACACACGAAACACACCTGAAACACTCCTGAAAACACACCTGAAACACAGCTGAAACACACCTGAATACACACCTGAATACACACCTGAAACACACCTGAAACACACCTGAATACACACCTGAAACACACACGAAACACACCTGAAACACACCTGAATACACACCTGAAACACACCTGTGTGTGTGTGTGTGTGTGTGTGTGTGTGTGTGTGTGTGTGTCCCTGTGTGTGTGTGTGTGTGTGTGTGTGTGTGCGCGTGTGTGTGTGTGTGCGCGCGCGTGTGTGTGTATATGTGCGTTTGTGTGTGTGTGTGTGTGTGTGTGTGTGTGTGCGCGTGCGTGTGTATATGTGCGTTTGTGTGTGTGTGTGTGTGTGCGCGCGCGCGTGCGTGTGTATGTGCGTTTGTGTGTGTGTGTGTGTGTGTGTGTGTGTGTGCGTGTGCATGTGTGTCGTCATCTTGTGTCTCAGGTGGAAACGGAGGCGGTGTATCGGGCCATCACCATCGCCAAACAAGCCAACTGTCCGCTGTACGTTACCAAGGTGATGAGCAAATCTGCTGCTGATGTCATCGCCAAAGCCAGGAAGAAAGGTGACATCATCGTCCTGATGTGTTCGTCTTCTCACCCTTTAATCCAGATCAGGTTCAGATCAGACGTGTGCCGATTGGCGATTAGATTGAATATCAACCCAATAATCAGCACGAGTGATTTTAAATCTTTGACGTTAATTACAAAGTAGTCTGCCGTTTCTTTTCGGTTGATCCGACATCTGATGGGCTGTGCTTCTTTCCGACAGTCACCCAGCTTCCCCGGCTTCCCGACGGCTGCCAGGGGATGCTAACAGGAGCTACATTAGCTTAGCATCGGCTACTGGGGGCTAAGTTACAGCAGCTAACGTTAACGATTAAGACTAAGTCCTTCCTCTTCCTCTGGAGTGCTCATGGTTTGTCAGAACCTCTTTGAGGCTCGGTGAAAGTTCTCTGAATTCCTCCCACACCAGAGTTTCTGCTTCAGCGACCACAGAACCTGCAGTCCTTTTGACCTCCTGATTAGGGTCTGGTACTAAAACCCGGTGCTAGTGTGATCCTGTTTCCCAAATGACCGATATCTCCAGGACAGAATGACAACGCAGATTTGGGTGCCTCATTTAGGTGACCCTTAAATGCCTGCACTGCCCTGTGGTGGCCTGAAACGGACGTTACAGGCAACAGAAGCATCGCTGTACGTGATGTTAACTCTAACCTTGTTAGCAAACTGTTAGCTAGTAGCTGGCTTAAACAGGGTTAAAATTACTTAAACTTACTTATTAAAAACCTATTCTGGGTAAAGTGCGGCAGCTCCTATGTTGGTGGTCCATTAAGGGTGTTTGGCTCGCTCTTTGTCGGGAAACTAATCAGCCTTGGCAGACCCTACCACGACCCAATAACTCAGCTCCCAGGTCACAGAGCACAACCCCCCACACACATCTACAATAAAGGAGGATTCTTGGAGAGGTTTATCAATCAACCACCTTTTTGGTTAAACCTCCTCCTGTTTCTGTCCTCAGGTATGGTGGTGTACGGGGAGCCAATCACTGCAGGCCTGGCCACTGATGGCTCTCACTATTGGTCCAAAGACTGGGCCACAGCGGCTGCCTTTGTCATGAGCCCGCCCCTGAATCCGGATCCTTCAACTCCACAGTACCTGACCTCTCTGTTAGCATGGTTAGTATGACTCTACCTCTCTGTTAGCATGGTTAGTATGACTCTACCTCTCTGTTAGCATGGTTAGTATGACTCTACCTCTGTTAGCATGGTTAGTATGACTCTACCTCTCTGTTAGCATGGTTAGAATGACTCTACCTCTCTGTTAGCATGGTTAGTATGACTCTACCTCTCTGTTAGCATGGTTAGAATGACTCTACCTCTCTGTTAGCATGGTTAGTATGACTCTACCTCTCTGTTAGCATGGTTAGAATGACTCTACCTCTGTTAGCATGGTTAGAATGGCTCTACCTCTCTGTTAGCATGGTTAGTATGACTCTACCTCTCTGTTAGCATGGTTAGAATGACTCTACCTCTCTGTTAGCATGGTTAGAATGGCTCTACCTCTCTGTTAGCATGGTTAGAATGACTCTACCTCTCTGTTAGCATGGTCAGTATGACTCTACCTCTCTGTTAGCATGGTTAGAATGACTCTACCTCTCTGTTAGCATGGTTAGAATGACTCTACCTCTCTGTTAGCATGGTTAGTACTCCAGGTGAACCTGACAGGCACTTGTTGTGTGTTTTTCTGCAGTGGAGACCTCCAGGTGACGTCCAGCGCTCAGGCGAGCTTCTCCACAGCTCAGAAAGCTGTCGGTAAAGATGACTTCACTCTGATTCCAGAGGGAACCAACGGGATCGAGGAGAGGATGTCTGTGGTGTGGGACAGAGCTGTGGTAAGATAAGCTCAGGCATGGATTGGTCATCGGGACTTTTTTGATCGACCCATAGAGAGACGATATGATTGGACCACTGTATCTCTCATCTGAACACTGGCCAGTCACAACCTACTATGGTCTACCTCCATTCTACCATAGAGACAGAGCACATTTAAGTCCTTCCGGGGAATAAAAACTCCTCAAAGTGGCTGTAGCTTATTTTAGCACCCTTTGTGTACCAGTGAGGACAAGTTAGCTGTTAGTAAGCTAATGTTAGCTATGTGTAAGCAAGCCAAGGCACTTGCAAACATAATACTAAAGCTTTCTGATCTATTCACATACCACAATAACACAAGCTGCTTTCTGTGTACGTGTACAAAATGCAGCTTTAGCTTAACTTACAGACTTGTCACCTGTTTAGTTTTCAAGACATCTTGATGACAGCCATGCTCCACCCTCAACCT
Source organism: Sander lucioperca (assembly GCF_008315115.2). Taxonomy (NCBI): domain Eukaryota; kingdom Metazoa; phylum Chordata; class Actinopteri; order Perciformes; family Percidae; genus Sander; species Sander lucioperca. Next base: position 4,404,375 of record NC_050194.1, on the reverse strand, counting down.
TTAGCCGTCTAACCATCAGAAGCCAGGCAGCCTTTGGGACTCAGTCAGACACTATCATGCTCTCTTACTTAACACTCAGCTAAGTGAGAGTATTAGGGGCTGGTATGCAGAGTTCAAGATAACTAACTTTGTCCACCAGCTAAATGGATAGTGAATGTTCAAATTTTACCAGCCACTCAATAGATAACCATTGTTTTTTTGGCTGAAGAGTGAACCAAATCTACGTAAGTATTTAGCTGGTAGATGGTGCTAATGTTGAACCCTGCTGGTATGTGCATGTGTTGAAGGGAAGTGCATGGACTAGTGGTGTCCGGCTGATTGTGGTGGGTTAGTCTAGTTCTCAAAAGTCCAGGTCTGATTTTTTACATTTAGTTCAGCCCTTGATAAGCTCAGTAAAGCAAAAAAAATCCAGACAATAAAACTAGGTGCAGGACAGGAGGACATCTATCAGACTGAGAAATAGAGTTGGCATACTGGATTATGGGGCCATTAAATATTTATTCAATTACCAAAAAGGTGATGTACGTTAACGTTTTAGTCCACACACAAACCCATTTCTACGGTGGCCGAGACGGTTCAACACAAACACAAAAGCTACAACACAAACTGAAAGCTACAACACAAACACATAATCAACAACGGAAGTGAGTGTGTTGTTGACAAACAGCCGGAGGAGAAAAGTTCTTGTGTGTTTGAGAAGTGAAACATGGTTCCTTGCTAATTATGATTACTGTCGCTATGTGATTGTCACAAATAAGCAATGTTCTTCAATATCTTTGTGTTTTGTTCTCTCTCTGAATTGAGGCTCTAAGGATAGAAGATGTTATGTTGGGCTGAATAAATGTATGTAAATTCTAAACTATAATTTTAAAAGTATTAGGAGAACATGATGCTCTTCACATGTAACGATGCTGCCAGCGAGACAGAGCAGCCTCTTCTACATCTTCATGTTGTCTCATTCTGTCTCTGTAGTGTACGGGGAAGATGGACGAGAACGAGTTTGTTGCCGTAACGAGCACCAACGCTGCCAAACTCTTCAACATTTACCCACGCAAAGGTATCGCATCAGTCAGAAGAGTTGCACTTTGGAGAAGATAGAGACACATCATTTACTGACTCTGTTTTACTCTGGATGAGATAACAGAACTGTAACTTTGATGTAAAAAAAAGAAATGCTTCAAACGTCTAAAGATGAAGTTATACTTGTCTGTAGTGTTTGAACATCCACCTCAGGGAATCCAAAGCCATATTGATGTTAAGATCCAGCAGCAGTGATGTTTTAAACATGTCAGATATATCTGTAAAACAGCAGACTGTATCTGTGTTCAGGAAGGATCGCTGTCGGATCGGACGCTGATATCGTCATCTGGAATCCGAAGGAGACACAAACTGTTTCTGCAAAGACTCACAACCTGGTAACAACACATTAATCTTAATCATCAATACTGAATCTTCATCATCAGTCATCATAACCTGACCCTCCTCCTCCCCATGCTGCCTGTCTGCGAGCAGTCGGTGGAGGTGAACATCCTGGAGGGTTTGGAGTTTCGAGGCGTGCCGTCAGTGGTGATCAGTGGCGGTCGGGTCGTTCTGGAGGACGGAAAACTTAACGTGAACGAAGGATCAGGACGCTTCATCCCTCGGAAGGCTTTCCCAGACGCCGTCTACAAGAGGATCAGAGCTCGCAGCAAGGTAACTCAACAACTGGTTAACAAGTAAACCACCTGACCTACTGGTTAACCAGTGAGATAGTTAACCACCTAACCAACTCGTTTACAAGTTAACTGCCTGACCTTCTGGTTAACCTGTATGTTAACAGCTGGCTGCCTGAGAGGATAGTCACCAAGTTAACCCATCCGACCAAAATTGTTTCGCAGCAAGGCAACCAACCAACTGGTCAACCCCCCTGACTAGAGACGGTTTAGACGCCCCAGCTCAGAGTAACTTCCTCTCTGTGTGCCTCTTTAGGACACTAGCAGCAGGTCCGGGGTGTATTGATTCTAACGGGAAAGGTGAACATGAACACAGATTATGAGTGATTTTTTCGCCCCGTAGTCACCAAAGTAAATATTGGAGTCATTCTTCTCCAAGCCACGCATCTCCAGAACATTCTGACACTAAAATTGGACACATCATTTGTTCCAGACCTGTTTCTGTCTCAGGAACAAACTCTCTCCAGATCTGGCAACACAGAAAAGCTAACGTCAGCTAACGTTCACCAACGCCCTAACAAAACTAATGTTCCTGATGCTGTATGATGCTGCGTATAAGTTATCTTTGGATAGAGATAATCTTTGCCCTGGCCAATTGGTTATCCACCATCAGGTACTACTGATACATACCTTAAACTCTGACAAAGGGTAAGAGCTGGCAGCATGGTAACCAGTGAATTAACTGACACATTAACAAGTTGTTTCCAGGTGGAGATGAACAAACACCAACTAACTGGTCTGGTTGACTTATTGAACGAGTTGATTCCTGAGTCCATAAGGAATCAGTTTTATTCTCAGACGTTTTGTCTCCTCGTCTCAGATGGCTGAGGCTCGCGGCGTCCCCCGAGGAAGCTACGATGGTCCAGTCCATGATGTCATCAGTATGACTAAATCAGTCCCGCCCACTCCGACCACCAGGGGGGCACCCTGTCCAAAAACCCAGATGAACCTCCGAAACCTCCACCAATCAGGATTCACCCTGGCAGGTAGTGTTCACATCTAATCAATGAATCGGTGATTGACTCTGAGATGCATTCTGGGTAAACAGTTTGTAGTTAGATATGAGGAAGAATCAGACAGATTGATAACAGATGAGAGTAAAATGTCACTAATTCAGATCTTCTTCTGTCCAGGAACTCAGATTGACGACCACATCCCTCGCCGCTCGGCTCAGAGGATCGTAGCTCCGCCTGGTGGCCGATCCAACATCACATCCTTATCCTAAAACTACAACAATCTCACTTTGAGTTTACTTTGAGTTTGTCCAACAAAATACTAGGGCTGGGTATTGCCAAATGATTTTCTGATTCAATTTGATTACCTTTCTGATTGGATATAAATGAGGTTAGGGAGATTTCAGTTCCAATACCAGTTTATCTCGGATATAAACGAGATTCTCAGAGAACTTCTGCCGTAAATTGTACAAGCCAGATGCACCAGGTTAATGTTTACATTAAGAAATGACCCCACAAAGTGAGTTTAAAGGACTTTTTACTGACCAGGACTAACAGGACAGTCATTGAGAAGGCAGACATTTAGGGCCCTTTCACAGCGACTTCCTTTGGTCCGGACTTTCAGACTTTTCTGTTTGATAAACCTCCCTGGACCACGGTCCGGACCAAACAGCTGAACTTTGGTCCCACGAAAGTGGTAGTCTCTGTCCGGATCAAACTGAACTATGGTTCAGTTGTGAAAAGCATTTTTTTGCAGGAAGTTCCGTTGTTCCTGTGTAATCAACAGAGAGAAGAAGACATAGGACACAGTTAAAAATGTCCCGTGACAGCTCATCTTTTAAACTGACTGCCAATATGGAAGCAAACTGCCGCTCACCTCTTTGGTCTCTTCCCAAACGGAGGTTCCAGGGCTCGCTGGATTGCTTTCAGTCTCCTCCTTTCCTGCTGGTGAAAAAACGTTTACACAACGAGGACGTTCATTTGATTAATTTGAACTATCCTTGAGTACAGTTGGTGCTGCAGGTAGTAATGCCATCATAATAACAATATATTGGCTTGAATGATGGCTCTGACAGAAAGTTAGCAAAATAATTTGGTTCGATTTAAAAAATGCGCAAATTGCTAACGAAAAAATGTTTGTAGCTAGCAATCAAACAAAATGAACTTTAGTACATCTCTTCCAAAGTAAATGCTGTCAACTTGAAAATGATGATTCTTGTTTGACGTGACACTCTGAGGCTCTGTGCTAAATTTAGCGTTAATCGGCAAATAGTGGAACTGTTTTTTAAACTTTGCTTCAGTTAGTAATGCCATAATAACAATATAGTTGTAACGATATGCATCTGTTCATTCATTCTTGTCAAGGCCAAAGAGTCAAAGCTACTCTCGAACTGACAACACAACAACACATCCGTTTACCAACCAATCAATGTTGAGTACAAGAAGACGCAGCCTACAGAAATGATGACGACAGGAAGCAAGTACAACATGTAATGTTTGTTATTTTGTTTGTTTGGTTTCGGACCTTGGTTCGGACTTTCAGGTGTGAAAGGACCCTAAAAGATTGATTTCAGGATGTTATTATTCTATCAGATCACTCAAACAGAGACAATTATAATTGGAGAATGGATTATTTTTACCCAGCCCTAACCCTTTTACTAGGATCACACCCAACATCAACTATCCAACTAGTACTAAACTCTCAAACAATGGTACTTCAGCTTGTGCTAAACCCTGCGTACCCTGCCCTACTAAACAACGGCACTACAACCCTAAGAATACTACAATCCTAAAAGTACTAACCCCTAAAATCATTTCTGCTGGAAGTTAGAGAGAATGCAGCTTTAAGGAGCTTCAGGTCGGCTTCACTTCTCAGACCCGGAAGCTTTGTCTGGTATTTTACATTCTGTAATTTTAATGAAGTAGTACTGAATGTTAGAACAATGGAACTACAACCCTACAACTAGTATGAAATCCTACAACAATGGTTCTTTAACGAGTACTGAATGTTATTGGTATGGTTCCCAGAATCATTCAAAGTACTCTGAGGCTGCATCTACACTGCTACATTTAGTTTTAAAGACAAATATGTTCTGCTGCTTTACGCCAGGTGTCCACACTACTGTGGCGTTTCCCAGCCCCTAAAACATGCCAAGCAACAAAACGCGACAAAAAGTTCGGGAAAAGCAACAAAAACGAGCTACCTACTGTTGGCGACACGTGCCCAGTGTGAGTGAATGGTCATGTGATCTGTGATGTCAGCTGTGTTGCCCAGCTCCTAAAACATGCCCAGAGACAAAAACTTTGAGAAAAGCAATATATGTCGTAAACAAACGACAAAAATTAAGCAAAAAACAGACAAAAACTTCGAAAAAAGTGACAAAAACATAAAAAAAAGCATCACGTGAAAAAAGTGAGGAAACATTTCCGGCACATGCCCAGTGTGAGTGAAAGGTCATGTGATCTGTGATGTCAGACGTGTTAATATAGATGCAGATAAGTTCTGCTGCTGGAGATAAAATGGAAATCATTTTTGTCTGAAAACACTGCTTAAAACCTACAATGTAGCGGAGTAGATGTAGCTTATCTTAGCACGTGTGTACTCAACATGAAGCCATCTCATCTGTCCTGAAACACATCACTTCCTGTTCTCTGTGTCTCTGTCCCTCTGAAAAAGACACTAGTAGTAGTGGTAGGATTAGTAGTAATAATCGTAGTAGTTTGACCCAGAAAATACTTCCTGGTTCCTTCATCTTTCACATCGCTTCATCGTCGACATACGGAGACAACATGACGGATCTGAAACACAACCAGAACCCTTTCTAACTGGGTTTACTGGGTTCCTTTGCTGGGTGTTCCCACGTGTTCCCACATGTTCCCACATGTTCCCACATGTTCCCACATGTTCCCAGATGTTCCCACATGTTCCCACGTGTTCCCACATGTTCCCACGTGTTCCCAGATGTTCCCACGTGTTCCCAGATGTTCCCAGATGTTCCCTCGTGTTCCCACATGTTCCCTCATGTTCCCTCATGTTCCCACATGTTCCCACATGTTCCCAGATGTTCCCACATGTTCCCTCGTGTTCCCACATGTTCCCACATGTTCCCAGATGTTCCCACATGTTCCCAGGTGTTCCCACATGTTCCCAGGTTTTCCCACGTGTTCCCACATGTTCCCACATGTTCCCACATGTTCCCACATGTTCCCAGATGTTCCCACATGTTCCCACGTGTTCCCACATGTTCCCACGTGTTCCCAGATGTTCCCACGTGTTCCCAGATGTTCCCAGATGTTCCCTCGTGTTCCCACATGTTCCCTCATGTTCCCTCATGTTCCCACATGTTCCCACATGTTCCCAGATGTTCCCACATGTTCCCTCGTGTTCCCACATGTTCCCACATGTTCCCAGATGTTCCCACATGTTCCCAGGTGTTCCCACATGTTCCCACATGTTCCCACGTGTTCCCAGATGTTCCCTCGTGTTCCCACATGTTCCCACATGTTCCCACATGTTCCCAGGTGTTCCCAGATGTTCCCACGTGTTCCCAGATGTTCCCACATGTTCCCAGGTGTTCCCACATGTTCCCACATGTTCCCACATGTTCCCACATGTTCCCAGGTGTTCCCACATATTCCCAGATGTTCCCACATGTTCCCATTGACAGCTGGTCTCTTCAAATAAACCATAAACCCATTCTGCTCGTTGTAAATTAAAGCCACAGTAGTCGTTCCTTTAAGGTGGTTATTAACTCTAGGTCTGTAATATTTCATGTTTCTATCTAATTATAAAGGTATTTCATATCATAATCATTCCAGATTCATATTACTCTTATATGTGTTAGTCTGAATCTGGACCACTTTGGAACCGTTTTAATAATGTGAATCTGTATTGTTCTGTTATAAATTCAGTCTGTGTGGAGCTACGTGTTCGGAGGTTTAGTCTGGCTAGTCTTTTACTTTCTAATTCGCCGATAAAGTTAACTGTAGTTATTAATAAAGTAATCGATACAGTCAACAGTTTTTTTCTGAATGCAAAATTAATCTTCCAGACTGTTAGACTTTTTGTGAACGTCATTTGATATAAATGGTGCTAATAAATCCAGTTGTAGCCCGAAAGTAGCAATCCCTTCAAAGCCACGCCCCCTACAGGATGGAAGCAGAGTGACCCCGCCCCTTCCAGCTATGATGTCACAGGCCCCGCCCCTTCCCGCTGTCTGACCTCTGAAGGGATTTGTAACGATGTTTTTGATGTAAAGACTTCATTTGATACCATTTCATTTTGTATTTTTACAGTTTTGTATTCTGGCTGGTTCACCAACTCTTCCTGTAGCTGAGATCCTCTAAACGGTTAACTGTTGTTTCTGCAGACTGAACTGTCTCTGTCCTCTCAGAGGGTCCAACACGGAGACAGGACGTCTCTGTAGCAGTGATCATGGTGTATGTATTCCTGTAGTGAATGTAAACTCCTCCAGATGTAAAAGCTGCATGAATAAAGAGAAGAGAAATACATCAGAGTGAGACACGTGTCTGTCCAACATGTCTGTCCTCTCTGCCCAATAACAGTGATCCAGTGATTCTCTGCAGGGTGGTGCAGCGGGGCTGTTCTTTACCCCCCCATATATATATATATATATATATATATATATATATATATATATATATATATATATATATATATATATAAAAAGCAATAGCATGAAAGACCACTTTTCTCCTCTTCATTTATTACAATTAATAATTTTTAATTTTATATATATATATATATATGTGTGTGTATATATATATATATATGTATCAGCTTTAAATCTTGCAGTCTTTTAACTACGCAGAGCTTTTCAGAGACTCAGTCAGGAGATTTAGTCCAGTAATATAGTACTATAATAATAATAATAATACCTTAAAGTTTTAATATTATGGATTTAAAACACACGACGGTGACCCCGCTGCAGCGATGACGTCACGGCCAATAGGAAGCGCAGGAAGGTCACGTGGTGAGAAAGCTGAGAGGAGCTGCAGCAGGTGAGTTTACCAAACACTCCTCTCGTCTTTATCCCTCTTTATTCATCCTTTCTTTCTTCTTTCTTTAAACTCGAAGAGAGTCAGTGGAGTGGGAGGGAAACAGACACGCTACACTCTAACCCGCACGGCACGGCACGGATCAGCTGCTGATTAGAAACTGTTTGATGCTCAATGAGCTTCACGTGCACAGACGCCTAAATAACGCCAGAATGTCCCTCCGACTGCAGAGGAGTCTCCGTTATGACATCATCTAATCCTCTGAATAAGGCCTGTGTCTGCTGGGTTAAACGTCAAGAGGTAAAAGTCTAAACTCAACTAACTCAAAGTCAACTAACTCAACTAACCCAACTAACTAGAGGAAACTCCTCCACAGGTTGATCCAGTAATACGATTAGTCATGAAAACATGTCAGAAAATGTCTTTTTCAGTCTCTCAAATGTGGAGAGAGATCTATATAGGTACTATTATACTGACTATCTTTGAGTTTAGATTTATAAAACAAGACGTTTTAAGACATCAACTCTGATGAAACAACTTATCATTCATCAGGAAATATTCAGGAGGTGCTGACAGCAAATAAATAATATAACATATAAAATATATACACATAGATGATGGAATATATGACGATATATACAAGTATTTATACATCAGGGTGTTTACTTCTTACACATTTAGTTCTCATGATTTCAGACAGTTAGCAGGAATATAAAGCTGGAAGAAGTAGTCAGATTACTGCAGTAAAAGTACTAATACCACTCTGTAGTAATACTCTGTTACAGTAAAAGTGTGTACGTATCATCAGGAGAAAGTAGTTAAAGTATTAAAACATTTTAGAAAGTGGAAAGGATCCAAACACATAGACACACACACACACACACACACACACACAGACAGACAGACCTTAATGTATAAAGTAACTAGTAACTAAAGCTGGAACATATGAATGTAGCAGAGTAACTAAAGTAACTAGTAACTAAAGCTGGAACAGATGAATGTAGCAGAGTAACTAAAGTAACTAGTAACTAAGTTATTACCGAGTGAGTGAGTGAGTGAGTGAGTGAGTGAGTGAGTGGGTATGCAGCCTTTCAGTTTCTTCCAGAAATGGATCTTTTAATATCTGTCTTTCCACCATCTTTAAACTAACTTTTTGGGGCTCCGTTCTTAATGTAAACTGAGGGTTGCATCTTGCTTGGACAGTTTACATGGCTAGTTCCCCAGAATCTCTCCTCTATCCAGATAAACTGAAGTTTCCCTAACCTGACTGATATCCAATCAGAAATGTGATTGAATCAGGAAATCATTGATGACACCAAGTCCTAATCTTTGTATCCAAATTTGAGCCAGAAGAATCACAGGCTGAATCGTCTGTAAAACATTTACAGTTTTAAACATTTGTTTGAAACTAAAGGTGTGAGTATTTATTACATAAACGGCTAGTTCTGAGTCATAGTTTGACACGGTGCTGTGGTCTAGTATCTTAGAGTGAGTATACTGTAGGGGGGGCCATATGGCAACGATCCTGCTGTTGGTACTCCATTCATTATGCACTAAAATGCCCAGTCCTCCTCCTCTGGTCTAGTTCTTGTCTCGATCCTGCTGGTAGTGAGCTTGGCTATGGCCTCCGGGATGTTAGGAGCTCTCGTAACGGCTGTGTTTTATAGTAGTCCTATATTGACCTCCACATGGGAACGTTACGAAAAACACAAACAAAAAACATAAATATACACCGCCAGGAGAGCTAGGAGCCGCTGCACAATCGCGCGCCGCCATCTTTGTCGGCTCTTCCACCACTCTAAACTTTTAATGCGTGTTTTTTCGAAGTAATTTAAATGGCCCGTCCCAGAGAGACAACCCCATGCGTATTTATCATGGCTCTATGTATATCTTTATTGTTATTATCTGTATTTATATTTTCCCTTTCCGAGTACTTACTTTTTCAATATTATTTATATTATGGTCACACTTCAATATCATTTATATTATGGTTAATTCATTTTGCTATGTTATTTAATTACATATTATTCAACCTAATTTCACATCAATTACTTACTTACATTACAATATTTTTCGTACTATGGCCACCTCACTTTACTCTACTTTACAATACTTTTTATATAATGCCACTTTACATTCATTCAGTACTTTTTGCACATTGTCTGTTGTTTGCCTGTTGTTTGTTTGGTTGTTTGTTGGTTTGTTGTTGTTGTGGAAAAACTGCTGCTGTAATAAGTGAATTTCCCCATTGTGGGATGAATAAAGTATTATCTAATCTATCAGCCTCATTTCCTGTAGGTTCTGAAACGTTAACGTCACCCAGAGCGGCAGTATCTTCAGAGGTGGGCTTACTAAAACACTGAAAGAGTGTAGTTACAGTTTGCTTTTGTTTCATATCTTCTTTAGTCATTTACATTAGTTCAAATTATTTCAAATTTACGCAGAGAATGACAGCTAAGCTACTGTGTTTTTCCTACACAGGAGGGGTGAATTATTGAATGAAAGTGTAAAAGTTCTGTCTTAAAACAACCGTCGCTACGTAACGTTTTCCTGACGCTTCTGCAAGTAGGTATACGGAAATATACGTATAGTTTAACACAACTTCAACATAAATGAAGCGGAATGAACTTAATGTTCAACTTTCTGCACATCATTGTTCATGCATGTAATCAAATTGTGATTAAATTCATTCAGAAAATTATTGGCGATACCCAGACCTAGTTATAAACATTACTGCCTCAATAAAGGAAGCACGCACAATACTACCAAATTAAGAGTCTTCCTGTTTCTCTATTTAAAAGACTACCAAAGTAAGAGTGTCTCTGTTCCTTTCGGGCTGCAGGTGGAGGTGATGGGGGAGTCTCGTCTCATCGTGGAGGAACTGCTGTCCGTCTGTCTTCAGAGGATCACCATGGAGGAAAACACCGTCAACACAGAGAGAGGTGACAAACATCACAAAAACTTGAAAAAAGCGACAAAAATGTACATTTTTTTGTAAAATTGTATTGGTGGCATTTTCCATTTTGATTGGCTTAGTGGCAGCCAGAGATGTGGACTCGAGTTAAAGACTCACACAGAGACTTCAGACTCGACTCGGACGCGAGATGCGGGACTCGTGAATAATCTTTATTCTAGGAAGTGTCTGATGAGCTGAATCCTGCGTAAACTGTAATCTTCTAAGTAACACGTAATACATAATGTATCTGCCTCGAGAGAGAGGACATCAAACATGTCGACGCACAAGACCCAAACTAAAGAAGATCTGGCTTAAAAAACTTCAGACAACAAGACCTAAACAAATGAATCACTGAATGCTTAACATGGTATCAAGATAAAGGATTCTGGCTCAACCACTTCTAATTTTGTCTGAACTCACCCTGATAGTTTAGCTAACATGTTTTGCTCAGCATTGTCCAGCTAATGTTATCTTCCTTCTTGCTTGATTTGGACTTTAGCGAACATCTCTGGTGTCTGTAGAGATGCAGACAGGGAAATAATGACATGATGACGGAGAGAAAGAATAAACTTCCTGCACTGACTCAGTTTGAGAAGGAAGATCTGATATCTAATATCCAATAGTCCTTCCAGAGTTCAAACTTTGAAAAAAGAGACACAAAAAAAGTGACAAAAACAACATATATGTCTGTCTGTCCTTCTAGAGTTAGTAGATGTGTCTGTCTTAGAGATGTTCCGATACCTTATCGGTATCGGCTCCGATACTGCCTAAAACGCTGGTATCGGGAAGTACTGGAGTTTATGCACCGATCCGATACCACGTAATAAAGCCCTAAAGAAAATCTACGTTAAAGTAGTTTATGTTCTATTTCCGTTATAACTGACTGTCAAACTGGAGAATAAAAGAAAGTTCATGTTTCACAAAGAGTTTAACTTAAGCCAGACCAACAACAAAGATAGAAATCATATCACATCCATACAGAGATAGTAGTATACAGCTGTTATACATCATATCATCATACAGAGATAGTAGTATACAGCTGTTATACATCATATCATCATACAGAGATAGTAGTATACAGCTGTTATACTTCATATCATCTATACAGAGATAGTAGTATACAGCTGTTATACTTCATATCATCATACAGAGATAGTAGTATACAGCTGTTATACATCATATCATCATACAGAGATAGTAGTATACAGCTGTTATACATCATATCATCATACAGAGATAGTAGTATACAGCTGTTATACATCATATCATCATACAGAGATAGTAGTATACAGCTGTTATACATCATATCATCATACAGAGATAGTAGTATACAGCTGTTATACTTCATATCATCTATATACAGGGATAGTAGTATACAGCTGTTATACATCATATCATCATACAGAGATAGTAGTATACAGCTGTTATACATCATATCATCATACAGAGATAGTAGTATACAGCTGTTATACATCATATCATCATACAGAGATAGTAGTATACAGCTGTTATACTTCATATCATCTATACAGAGATAGTAGTATACAGCTGTTATACTTCATATCATCTATATACAGGGATAGTAGTATACAGCTGTTATACATCATATCATCATACAGAGATAGTAGTATACAGCTGTTATACATCATATCATCTATACAGAGATAGTAGTATACAGCTGTTATACATCATATCATCATACAGAGATAGTAGTATACAGCTGTTATACATCATATCATCTATACAGAGATAGTAGTATACAGCTGTTATACATCATATCATCATACAGAGATAGTAGTATACAGCTGTTATACATCATATCATCATACAGAGATAGTAGTATACAGCTGTTATACATCATATCATCTATACAGAGATAGTAGTATACAGCTGTTAAAACATAATAAAATATATGACACACTGGTATCGCATCAGTACTCGATATCGGCCGATAAGCAAGTTCAGGTACCAGAATCGGTATCGGGAAGCAAAAAATGGTATCGGACCATCTCTAGTCTGTCTGTCCTTCCAGAGTTAGTAGATGTGTCTGTCCTTCTAGAGTTAGTAGATGTGTCTGTCTGTCCTTCCAGAGTTAGTAGATGTGTCTGTCTGTCCTTCTAGAGTTAGTAGATGTGTCTGTCTGTCCTTCTAGAGTTAGTAGATGTGTCTGTCCTTCTAGAGTTAGTAGATGTGTCTGTCTGTCCTTCTAGAGTTAGTAGATGTGTCTGTCTGTCCTTCCAGAGTTAGTAGATGTGTCTATCTGTCCTTCCAGAGTTAGTAGATGTCTGTCCTTCTAGAGTTAGTAGATGTGTCTGTCTGTCCTTGTAGAGTTAGTAGATGTGTCTGTCTGTCCTTGTAGAGTTAGTAGATGTGTCTGTCCTTCTAGAGTTAGTATGTATGTCTGTCCTTTCATAGTTAGTAGATGTGTATGTCCTTCTAGAGTTAGTAGATGTGTCTGTCTGTCCTTCTAGAGTTAGTAGATGTGTCTGTCCTTCTGTCCTTCTAGAGTTAGTAGATGTGTCTGTCTGTCCTTCTAGAGTTAGTAGATGTGTCTGTCTGTCCTTCTAGAGTTAGTAGATGTGTCTGTCTGTCCTTCTAGTGTTAGTAGATGTGTCTGTCTGTCCTTCTAGAGTTAGTATGTATGTCTGTCCTTTCATAGTTAGTAGATGTGTCTGTCTTTCCAGAGTTAGTAGATGTCTGTCTGTCCTTCTAGAGTTAGTAGGTATGTCTGTCCTTCTAGAGTTAGTAGATGTGTCTGTCCTTCTAGAGTTAGTATGTATGTCTGTCCTTTCATAGTTAGTAGATGTGTCTGTCTGTCCTTCTAGAGTTAGTAGATGTGTCTGTCCTTCCAGAGTTAGTAGATGTGTCTGTCCTTCCAGAGTTAGTAGATGTGTCTGTCCTTCCAGAGTTAGTAGATGTGTCTGTCTGTCCTTCCAGAGTTAGTAGATGTGTCTGTCTGACCTTCTAGAGTTAGTATGTATGTCTGTCCTTTCATAGTTAGTAGATGTGTCTGTCCTTCCAGAGTTAGTAGATGTGTCTGTCCTTCTAGAGTTAGTAGATGTGTCTGTCTGTCCTTCCAGAGTTAGTAGATGTGTCTGTCTGTCCTTCCAGAGTTAGTAGAAGTGGTGAGGAACTTTGAGGCGGCGAGGAAACGATGGCTTCATGCTGAGTTGGAGCTGAAGAAATATAAAGAGCTGCTGGTGAAGTCTGACGTTTCTAAAGCTGCTCTGGAAGTGAAACTGAAACACGCTCGCAACCAGCTGGACGTGGAGATGAAGAAACGCTACAAGGTGGAGGGAGACTACCAGTACCTGGTCAGAATATTTTAAGTATATATACATATATATTACTTTTTTCATTACTTTCCACACTGTTATTGTTTTTCACTTGCTCCAAGAAGTCAAAAAAATGACAAAAGCTCCAAAAACGTCTCTGATGATTGTTGTTTTTAACTCTGATGTTCGGCAGCAGCGACAGATGCAGCTCATGTGTGATATTCTGGTCCACGACAGTAAATCCAGCGCCTGTTTGAACGATGAGCAGAAGTCTCTCTTGGCGACGTTCGAACAGAAAGCAGGGAATCTGACCATGCACCGGAGCAGCAAACGGTAGGAGACGAATCACTGCTGGGTTAAAGTAAAGATTAAAGTGTGGACCAATGGGAATACTCGGTGTAGACGGGTCAATGTGTACTAAAGATTCAAGTTTGGACGTTTTTTGTCACTCTTTTGTTGCCTTTTCCAATGTTTTTGTTGTTTTTTTTTGTCCCCGATTTGGTCTCCTGTAGACGGATCAATGTTTGAACCAAAGACTAAAGTTTGGGCCACCGGTGAAACAAACAACCAGTCCAGTCTCCGTTATACTGCTAGCTTGTTTCATCATGTGCTGCCTCTTCTATCTTCAATTTGCATTCTTATTTTAGTGCAATTCCTTTATTACGTGTCATTTATTTTATAATAGAGCACATACAGTACGTTACTATATCTGGGCCTGTGCAATCTCCTCTCAACTAGTCGACAATCTTGTGTATGTTTCTTGTCCTTAAGTACATTGTTGTCTTGTTATATACTGTCTTGTATTGTACTGTCTGTTACACACTGAATGGTAAGTAATCTACAGTATGTGTTTGTCTGTAACTGTTTACAAATTTCCTTCAAGACGATAAAATGGATCTTATCTTAATAATGTGTGATTGAATCTCTGCAGACTCGTAGTAACTAACACTTTGTCTTTGTGTCTTCAGGTTGTGCGTGATCGACGAGTCGTCTTTCCTGTCTCACTCTGACATCAGCTACGATCGGACAGACGATGACGTGGTACATACACATATCATGTTTGTTCTTTAACTGCAGGATGAACTGTAGAACTAATCATCCAGATACTGTTTAAAATCTTCCATCGGTTGTTATATTGATTTTTCTTTCCAGTCATCTGTTTATTTCACTTCCTTTTTATTGAAACCAACTTGTATACACTTTAAACACCATATGTGTGACAACAAGGTAATCAAAGTGCTTTATATAAAATATCATTACCACAGTACATAAAGTCTTTCACGGTGAGATAAGTTTGTGTTTTGATGTTGTTTCAGGATCTGGACACAACTTTATTGAAACCTCTGCGATCCCGAGCCAGAGAGAAGAGGGTACGTGTGCCGTTTGCACCTCTACGTTTTGTTCTGTCTCTTTTGAAGAAAAAAGATGAAATAAGCAAAAACACTTTATTTAAAAAAAGACAGTAGAAGAAAGAAAGAAAGAAAGAAAGAAAGAACTTTTGTCAGCTTTTTCGAACTATTGTTGCCTAACTGTCACTACAATGTTCTCTGCAGCTCATCATGTGTTGTTCTGTCTGTTCTGAGGTGTGTGTGTGTGTGTGTGTGTGTGTGTGTGTGTGTGTGTGTGTGTTTCTCTGCAGCGTTCGTCGATGGGTCCGGCAGGCGGCGCTTCGTTTTTGAAGCGAAGGAGGAGCGGGAATATTTCTGTAGAGCTGCTGGAGAGGAATGCTGTAGAGAAGGTGAACACGTTGATTAGATGGTGTTGGAAGAAGTACTCGGATCTTTTACTGTAGTCGTAAGCTGTCCGATAAATGCAGAGCACTAAAAGTGTTAAATTTTGTATCAGGAGGTCGTGTCGATAGTGAAGGCATCGGTGACTCCGGACACCGGGGGTCAGATCCACATGGTGGTGGGGATCACACAGGAGACCCCCGAAAACCCTGTCAGGACCATCACACAGGATTGCACCGTTTCACTCGCAGCAGGTCAGTTCAGTCTTTACAACCCCTTTTAAAGGAACACGCCGACTTATTGGGACTTAAGCTTATTCACCGTATCCCCCAGAGTTACATACCCTTCTCATCTCCGTGTGTGGTGTAACTCTGTCTGATAGCTCCATCTAGCCTAGCTTAGCACGGATCCTGAAGGTAACTGGTTCCATCTAGCTGACTGCTCCCAATAAGTGACAAAATAACGCCAACATGTTCCTATTTACATGTTGTGATTTGTGTATTCACAGCGTGTACAAATAACAAGGACACATGACACACAGCCATCTTCTACCCGTATACATACTGGGAACTATATTCTCAGAAAGGCGAAGCACTGCTACTTCTGCTACTTAGGCGGAGTGATATGCTTGCAGCACCTAAGAAGCGCCGGACAGAGAGTAGAAATGCTTCACTTTTCTGAGAATATAGTTCCCAGTTTATATACGTTAGAAGATGTCTGTGTCTCATGTGACCTTGTTATTTGTACACACTGTGACTATACACTCACCTTGAAGATTATTAGGAACACCTGTTCAATTTTTCGTTAATGCAATTATCTAATCAACCAATCACTTGGAAGCTGCTTCAATGCATTTATGGGTGTGGTCTAGGTCTAGACCATCTCCTGAACTCCAAACTGAATGTCAGAATGGGAAAGAAAGGTGATCTCAGCACCTTGGAGCGTGGCATGGTTGTTGGTGCCAGACGGGCTGGTCTGAGTATTTTCCAATCTGCTCAGTTACTGGGATTTTCATGCACAACCATTTCTAGGGTTTACAAAGAATGGTCTGAAAAAGGAAAAACATCCAGTATGCGGCAATCCTCTGGGCGAAAACGCCTTGTTGATGCTAGAGGTCAGAGGAGAATGGGCCGACTAATTCCAGTTGATAGAAAATCAACTTTGACTCAAATAACCACTCGTTACAACCGAGGTATGCAGCCAAGCATTTGTGAAGCCACAACACGCACAACCTTGAGGCGGATGGGCTACACCAGCAGAAGACCCCACCAGGTACCACTCATCTCCACTAAAAATAGGAACATGAGGCTACAATTTGCACAAGCTCACCAAAATTGGACCTTTCAAGACTGGAAAAATGTTGCCTGGTCTGATGAGTCTCGATTTCTGTTGAAACATTCAGATGGTAGAGTCAGAATTTGGCGTAAACAGAATGAGAACATGGAGCCATCATGCCTTGTTACCACTGGGCAGGCTGGTGGTGGTGGTGTAATGGTGTGGGGGACCCATCATGCCTTGTTACCACTGGGCAGGCTGGTGGTGGTGGTGTAATGGTGTGGGGAATGTTTTCTTGGCACACTTTAGGCCCCTTAGTACCAATTGGGCATCGTTTAAATGCCACAGCCTACCTGAGCATTGTTCTGACCATGTCCATCCCTTTATGACCACCATGTACCATCCTCTGATGGCTACTTCCAGCAGGATAATGCACCATGTCACAAAGCTCCAATCATTTCAAATTGGTTTGTTGAACATGACAATGAGTTCACCGTACTAAAATGGCCCCCACAGTCACCAGATATCAACCCAATATAACATCTTTGAGATGTGGTGGAACAGAAGCTTCGTGCCCTGGATGTGCATCCCACAAATCTCCATCAACTGCAAGATGCTATCCTCTCAATATGGGCCAACATTTCTAGAGAATGCTTCCAGCACCTTGTTGAATCAATGCCACGAAGAATTAAGGCAGCTCTAAAGGAGAAAGGGGGTCAAACACGCTATAAGGCAGCTCTAAAGGAGAAAGGGGGTCAAACACGCTATTAGTAGGGTGTTCCTAATAATCTTCAAGGTGAGTGTATAAATCACAACATGTAAATAGGAACATGTTGGCATTATTTTGTCACTTATTGGGAGCAGAAGGCTAGTTGCAACCAATTACCTTCAGGATCCGTGCTAGGCTAAGCTACCGGTGGAGCCGTCGGACAGAGTTACAACACGCACGGAGATGAGAAGGGTATGTATGGACTTATCTATGGGGGTTACGGTGAATAAGCTAAAGTCCCAATAAGTTGGCGTTTTCCTTTTTAAGATTTCTCAGCTGAACACTTCGACTCTCCTGAGCTCTGTGATTGTTTGTATGAAATGTTTATGACTTGTTTGTGTTTCCTCAGACCAAACCTCAGTGTGGTTTCCCGGAGATGAGACGGTGCTGGTGCCTGAAACTGAAGCTGCCGTCATGCAGTCTTACACCTGCACTGCTGAGAAAACCCTGAAACATGTTTTCCTTTCTAAAACTGTATGAACCCACAGAAACACAAACATAAAGCTCACTGAACAATGGTCCTATAGTTAGAAAAGACAGACACAATCTAATCTATTCATAAAGTCTAGTTTTATTTATTTTATTTTTGAGTCAAGTGTTGAATAAGAATTTCTGAATGACAGTTTTTTTATTCGTTGGTATTTTAACAAAGATCTGTGTAGCATTTCAAGTTGAAATGGAACGATAGTTGTTTATCTGAATATAAAACAAATCTATGAGTAAGAAGTGATCATTTGAGGGTTAAAGCATCAAAGCTTAAAGCGTCAAAGGAAGATTATAGATTAGACCGAGCCAGAACAATATCAGCATATTTATTCAACCTATTTATCATCATTGAGGGGCGACCCTTATTTACAACATCGAGACACAAACCAAACAACACAGAAAAGAAGCGACACCATCACAAGAACAATGGAAAGACACTAAAACTTTGAATTGGAAAAATGAAGCATGCTGCATGCTGATTGGCTCACTGACGCTCTGATAGGTCTGATATTTGGTATTGAATGACGAGGCATTTCCGATACTTGATACTTTAGAGGGAATTCTTTCGGTGCCTAAACAGTATTGAATATGGGACCCAGCCCTTTAAGAGCCTTATAGATAAAGAGATACCAGTGAGTATTTCGTCTCTCTTGGATAAATATAAATGAATTGATATCGCCTTGGTGTCTTATCGGACAAAGCACTTTATTATTTACCTTATCTAAACTTTAATGGACCCAGAATCGAGCCCTGTGGGACGCCATTACATTTTGCAAGAGGCCTTGACTCAAATTAGGATCTCAGGCTTTAACGTGGGAACGGTCAGTGAGATTTGTTTGTGTCCCTCCAGGTGATCCGGCCCGAGACGTGCTTGCCATGCGGGAAGAGGATTCGCTTCGGGAAGATGGCGCTGAAGTGCAGAAACTGTCGTACAGTCGCTCATCCAGAGTGCAAACAGAAACTCGTTGCCGGCTGCTCAGCCGCGTCCACGACGGGAAGTTCAGCACAACAGGTAGCTCTGAGTTATTTACCAGATACTGCAGAAACAGTCAGTGCAGGAGCAGTTAGTGCAATGATATTTATACCTCTATTCCATGGTGAAAATTGTGAAGACAAGTCAATAAAGCCCCGGTAGGACGGGATGGACATTACAGATGGAGCTGGGGAATGAAGACTTCTCCTTAATTTAAGAGTGTGTTCACACCAAACTCGTTTGAGTCTTCACTTGGATTCTAGCTCAGAGACTTGTTAGCATCTTTCAGATTAGCAAAAACTTTTTGACTTCCTCCATTTTCACAATAAAAGTTTACACTTAGCTGATCCAATACAGCCGAATAAAAACTTTAAAATACTCTGACAGGATATAAACGGGGAGGAGGAAGTTGATAGAAACACAGGAAGTCATCACAGCTTTTTTAACCTCAGATGTTTTTGTGTTGAGGACTCGTTGGAGGGTTTTGCTCCAGCGACCCATCCCAGAGTCCCGCGGCTGATCGTGGAGTGTGTGGCTGAGATCGAGAGGAGGGGGCTGGAGGAGGTGAGTCTTTAAACTCTTTAACCCTCTGGCTACATCTACTGTGCTATGTGTTGGTTTAAAAAGGAATATCTTCTGCTACGTTTCCCCCTCTCATTCCCCCTCTCATTCCCCCTGCTCTGGTGTTTCCCCCTCTCATTCCCCCTGCTCTGGTGTTTCCCCCTCTCATTCCCCCTGCTCTGGCGTTTCCCCCTCTCATTCCCCCTGCTCTGGCGTTTCCCCCTCTCATTCCCCCTGCTCTGGTGTTTCCCCCTCTCATTCCCCCTTCTCTGGCGTTTCCCCCTCTCATTCCCCCTGCTCTGGTGTTTCCCCCTCTCATTCCCCCTGCTCTGGCGTTTCCCCCTCTCATTCCCCCTGCTCTGGCGTTTCCCCCTCTCATTCCCCCTGCTCTGGTGTTTCCCCCTCTCATTCCCCCTGCTCTGGCGTTTCCCACCCTCTCATTCCCCCTGCTCTGGCGTTTCCCCCTCTCATTCCCCCTGCTCTGGCGTTTCCCCCTCTCATTCCCCCTGCTCTGGCGTTTCCCCCTCTCATTCCCCCTGCTCTGGCGTTCCCCCCTCTCATCCCCCTGCTCTGGGTTTCCCCCTCTCATTCCCCCTGCTCTGGGTTTCCCCCTCTCATTCCCCCTGCTCTGGGTTCCCCCCTCTCAATCCCCCTGCTCTGGTGTTTCCTTCCCCTCTCATTCCCCCTGCTCTGGTGTTTCCCCCTCTCATTCCCCCTGCTCTGGTGTTCCCCCCTCTCAATCCCCCTGCTCTGGTGTTTCCTTCCCCTCTCATTCCCCCTGCTCTGGTGTTTCCCCCTCTCATTCCCCCTGCTCTGGTGTTCCCCCCTCTCAATCCCCCTGCTCTGGTGTTTCCTTCCCCTCTCATTCCCCCTGCTCTGGTGTTTCCTTCCCCTCTCATTCCCCCTGCTCTGGTGTTTCCCCCTCTCATTCCTCCTGCTCTGGTGTTTCCCCCTCTCATTCCACCTGCTCTGACGTTTCCCCCTCTCATTCCCCCTGCTCTGGCGTTTCCCCCTCTCATTCCCCCTGCTCTGGCGTTTCCCCCTCTCATTCAAAGTCAGTCAAAGTCAAGTTTATTTCATCCATAAAAATGGAAATTACAGTGGTCATACCCGCCTAATACAATACAATAAATACAATATAATACAATGCAATACATAAATACAATACAAAATGTATGAAAATGTACGTTTAAAGTGCTTGTTGTGCTGTCTGATAGTCTGAGGTATAAAAGAGAGAGCATACAGCTTAGTTCGTGTCACGGGAGACCTTAGCCTACCACTATGTTCCATAACTCTGCCCGTCAAATTACCATGACAAGGGTGACCCGGGTCCCTCGTTATTTTCTGTCATTTATGCCAGACGGTCATCATATACTTGATCCACTGTATTTAACTTCTCCCAGCCCTTTTAGTCACTCTATCAATCCTGGCTTTCTTGGTTATCCCAGCATTCCCCCCCAACCCACCACACAGCAACTCCAAACACTACATATCACTGACATAAAAACCTTCTCACCACATCTGTATTCACCTTAAAGGACTGCAACTTCCTCATACAGTATACACGTGGACTTAATTTTTTTGTCATTAAGTCAACATGATCTGACCATGTTAGCCTATCATTAAAAACAATGCCCAAATACTTGTATGTGTTCACTCTTTCTATTACTGAACCTTTAATTTCCACTGCCTCAGTTGTCATCTTATTTCTCCTGTAATCAATGACTAATTCTTTAGTTTTCTTAACGTTGAGTTCTAGGAAATGAGTGTCACAAAAATCAACAAAAGCTTTTATCTCATTTTGATAGTGACTATAGTCATCATTTTCAATTAACCCAATGAGCGCTGTGTCGTCAGCAAATTTAACAACTTGACAGCTTGCCTGCTGTGGACGGTAGTCTGCAGTGTAAATGGTGAAAAGAAAAGGTGATAAAACAGTTCCCTGAGGTGAACCTGCGTTTGTCATGATCTTAAAAGACTTAACTTTTGAGTTTAGCTTAACAAATTGAGACCTGTTCAATAAGAAATTTAGAATGAAAGAAATAAATACACATCATCATAGTTCATCAGTGTGATTTCTATTGAGCCAAGTTTCGGTAAAGACCATCAAACTTATTGATCTATATTCGTGGAGAAACAGGGCATTGGCTCTCAGTTCGTCCTTTTTGTTGCCAATCGACTGCACATTTCCCATGATCATAGACGGGATGTAGGGCCGACATCTCCGTGATTTAAGTCTCTTTAAAACTCCGCCAGATTTACCTCTCTTTTGTCTTATTATCTCTTTCGGAAACTCTTGAAAATCCGCCACGGTAGCCAGTGACCCACTCCGCCATTGTTCCAGTCCAGCTCCAATCCCTTTCAATTTAGCAAAGGAGTAACAAACTCTCACGGCATAACCTCCTCGATTGTCCAAAGACTGCAAGAGGTATGTGCAAAACAGCAACAACCAGCACTTGTTGACGTCCATCGCAGATAAATAAGTCTAAAAATATAAAAGAAAATCTAAAAATAGACGGGGATAGCGTGGTCTGCCACAGGAGCAGCGACCGGAGGTGTGTCAGTCTGTGTCTCCCCCTGCTCTGGTGTTTCCCCCTCTCATTCCCCCTGCTCTGGTGTTTCCCCCTCTCATTCCCCCTGCTCTGGTGTTCCCCCTCTCATTCCCTCTGCTCTGGTGTTTCCTCCTCTCATTCCCCCTGCTCTGGTGTTTCCCCCTCTCATTCCCCCTGCTCTGGTGTTTCCTCCTCTCATTCCCCCTGCTCTGGTGTTTCCCCCTCTCATTCCCCCTGCTCTGGTGTTTCCCCCTCTCATTCCCTCTGCTCTGTTAGAGAAGAAGACGTTGTTGAAGCCAGAAGATCCACAGTTTTAATCTACATGAATGGAGTGGGTTCTCCTTCATATTCAAATCTACATTTTCTAAATATTGGGGGGGAGGGGGGGTCATATCCCAGAGTTTAATGTGCTGCTTCCTGCTGTGTGCAGAGAGGGCTGTACCGAGTTCCCGGAGGCGAGCGTCTGGTGAAGGAGCTCCGAGAGCGGTTCCTCCAGGGGAAAATGCCGCTCATGCTTGGTAAAGTCCAGGACGTCCACGTGCTGTGTGGTCTGCTGAAAGACTTCCTGAGGAAACTGAAGGAGCCACTGCTCACCTTCAGACTGCACCGCACCTTCATGGACGCCTCAGGTATGAAACTAACCGCAACACCTGAAACCGACGTTTGACAGCATCAATATCCTGAATATCATAAACATATCAGCAGAGTTAATAGTAATAATAATAGTAAGCCTAACCACCTTCATGGACGCCTCAGCTAGGAAACTAACTGTACGCATTTTTTACTTACAGTTATTAACAAATAACTTTTGGACTAGGGCTGGGTCCAAAAATAATACATTTTCTGATTCAAATCAATCATTATCTGTGTTGACGCACATTAGTTGTTTTGGTCCAAAATCTGTATCAATCTGTTTGTTTTTACATCATGACAAAACTAATCAAACTAAATAACTGAAGACCATCTTACGTTCTACGCTTTTCCACAGTTCTGCTTTCCACCTCACCACGGTCAAAAACCTGTCCGCCTCGCTGTCCGAGACACATCTGATGCTATTATTCCACAAAGGTCAACTTTGACTACGCCAGCCAATGAAATGGCTCCAACAATTTGAATGATACCGATATCGATTCATAACTGTTACATCAGAAACATTCAACGGTTGTACTATACAAAAAAATAACCGCAACTTTTTTTTCAACTTTCACTGTCTCTCGCAACTTCACTGAAACAAACATACAAAAGACATCGCAACTTTTATTGCAATTTTTTACAAAAGCTCCCGCAAAGTCAGGCATTTTGGGCCGCAACAATCTCAAAAACAGGCCACAAAATCCTGGAGGGACTGATCTATTCTGCAGAGCCACCGTGGCTGCATCGGAGCTTAGCACCGCCCAGGACGGCTGTGATTGGTTTAAAGAAATACAAACCAGGCAGAGCGTTTCTTTCCACTATCCTAAGATAGATAGGCGGCTTAGCCAGACCATACATGTGGAGAATGTGAGACTAGTGATCATCTAACCATCTGTTTCTGTGTTTCAGAGCTGTCTGATGAAGACAACAGCACTGCCATCATGTATCAGGCCATCGCAGAGCTGCCGAAGGCCAACAGAGACACGCTGGCTTTCCTCATGCTTCACTTATACAAGTAAGTGCTTTCAACTTCTCTCTGAAGCCTTCTGATGGAAACCAACACACGGAAATGATCAGGGCTGCGTTAAAATGCATTTTTGTTTGAGTGATCTAATATTGATTAATGGAATTTAGAAATGGATCTTTTAATACATGCATTTTAAGCATTGATGTGTCAGGGCATCTCTTAACGGGTTCTTTTTATAAAAGAATAGGATTTAAAACTCCAGCTTTGTTGTTTTTATAGGATTCAGAAGCTGTTGAAACGCTGCGGGGAGGAGGAGTTGCTGTTTTCTAACTTTTCCTTTCCCCAATAACTTTATCTGGAGTTTCTTTTTCTGCAAAAATCTGAGAGGCTGAAATACACGAACAATAAATGGCCTGAACTGGGACCAGGAGACGGAGCGGTTCAGATTTCTTACTTGAACCGTTCCGTCCCTTTTAGAGCTTAGATCGGCCCAAAAAATCAAGCCCGAACCTGCCCGAGCACGTTGTGTCCGAGCCCGGCCCGGCACATTAACTGTAATTATGAGCCCGAGCCCGATTTAAACCTGACAATTTTTTAATACGTGGGCCGTTATAACTGACGTTCTCAACTACAATTCAGAGTTGTTTGAACTACAGAAATCTGTTTAGAATAATACAACAAGGACGAAGCTGTAAACTGCTGTTAGTTTATTCAGAATGGAACGGATCGCAAATGGATCCGAATGAAGAAACGTTAAAAAAAAGAAACAATGATGAACAACATATTGTTGTCACTGCCCACGACTTGTTTAAACTGCTTCCATACCTCCGACTTTCCTCCACACTTGCTCAAAGGTAATTCTCCTGTTTTTCTTTTTTTCTTTACATCTTCAAGCTCCCGGTGTGATGCGTGCGAGAGGAGGAGACTCCGCGCATGAAGTGCTGCATTTTGTAACTGCAGCCTAACTTTTGTAGGCTACACATTTGTTACTTTTATATAGCCTATATATATATTTATAATATTTCTGATTATGGCATAGCTTTCTCCCCACCCAAATAGGATAATAAGGTAATGGATAAAAAAAAAAAAATAATAATTGCTTGATTAAGGGTCGGGCTCGGGCCGAGAATCTAAACTCTACTCCCTTTCCCATTGAATTGTTTTTGTCACTTTTTCAAAGTTTTTGTAGCTTTTACCAGTAATTATTATTATAATGCTTTTTTCTGATTTCTTTGACTTCCTCGACTTTTCTGTCAGTTTTTCTAAAATTAAATTAATGAAAAAATGTTTCACTTTTTCAAAGTTGTTGTAGCTTTTTTTTTGTAGTTTTAGTTTGTTTTTCACCGTGTAAACTGTGAGTGTTTGTCCAGGGTGATGAGCAGTCCTCGATGTCAGATGGACCAGAATAATCTGGCCCGGGTGTTCGGACCGACCATCGTTGGACACGGCATGTCTGAGCCGTCTCCAACCACCATCATGAGAGACACAAACACACAGCCAAAGGTTGGCTTCCTACACGTCTTAGATATCATAATACAATAACTGTCTTATTCAACACTATGTAGGTATTATAATTAGGGCTGTCAGCATTAACGCGTTAATCGCAATGCGATTAAGGGCCGAGCAGTACGCGTTAATTTTTTTTAATCGCATGCCCCCATTTATTAATTTATGTTCCACTTCACTGGGCTTGGCGTGGTCCTAACAGGCTACTATTTTGACCCTTTGCAGCACCGTTACTGATCATCAAGCTGCAACTTCCTCCTAACACATCCTGCTGCTGCTGCTGCAGCAGGATGGAGAAACACAGCAGCAATAACTCTGAATGGCGCTTTTTATTTTCAGAAACTCTGGACGGCTTATTAGACAAGTCAAAAGCCATATGCACGTTGTGTAAAGCTGAATTAAAATATCACCGAAGAACGTCAAGCTGGAGCTACCACCTACGGAGCTAATTACCATGACTCAGGTTGATGCTGGCAGGCACTATTTTGGAGAGTGCTAGTTGCCGACCTGTTGATGAAACCAAATCCAAAAAAATGACCACAGCTCTTGCGAAATGAGTGGCAACTAACTGCAGACCTGTCAGGATGGTAGAGGACTCGGGTCTTAAAGACTACGGTTGGCTTGTTCTGACCCGTCTTATACATGGCCGTCAAGGGGGACAGTAGTCTCACCTGACCGTCTTATACATGGCCGTCGAGGAGGACAGTAGTCTCACCTGACCTGTCTTATACATGGCCGTCAAGGGGGACAGTAGTCTCACCTGACCGTCTTATACATGGCCGTCGAGGGGGACAGTAGTCTCACCTGACCGTCTTATACATGGCCGTCGAGGGGGACCGTAGTCTCACCTGACCGTCTTATACATGGCCGTCGAGGGGGACAGTAGTCTCACCTGACCGTCTTATACATGGCCGTCGAGGAGGACAGTAGTCTCACCTGACCGTCTTATACATGGCTGTCGAGGAGGACAGTAGTCTCACCTGACCGTCTTATACAGGACAGTAGTCTCACCTGACCGTCTTATACATGGCCGTCGAGGGGGACAGTAGTCTCACCTGACCGTCTTATACAGGACAGTAGTCTCACCTGACCGTCTTATACATGGCCGTCGAGGGGGACAGTAGTCTCACCTGACCGTCTTATACATGGCCGTCGAGGAGGACAGTAGTCTCACCTGACCGTCTTATACATGGCTGTCGAGGAGGACAGTAGTCTCACCTGACCGTCTTATACAGGACAGTAGTCTCACCTGACCGTCTTATACATGGCCGTCGAGGGGGACAGTAGTCTCACCTGACCGTCTTATACATGGCCGGCGGGAGGACAGTAGTCTCACCTGACCTGTTATACATGGCCGCGAGGGGGACAGTAGTCTCACCTGACGTCTTATACATGGCCGTCGAGGAGGACAGTAGTCTCACCTGACCGTCTTATACTGGCTGTCGAGGAGGACAGTAGTCTCACCTGACCGTCTTATACAGGACAGTAGTCTCACCTGACCGTCTTATACATGGCCGCGAGGGGGACAGTAGTCTCACCTGACCGTCTTATACAGGACAGTAGTCTCACCTGACCGTCTTATACATGGCCGTCGAGGGGGACAGTAGTCTCACCTGACCGTCTTATACATGGCCGTCGAGGAGGACAGTAGTCTCACCTGACCGTCTTATACATGGCTGTCGAGGAGGACCGTAGTCTCACCTGACCGTCTTATACAGGACAGTAGTCTCACCTGACCGTCTTATACATGGCCGTCGAGGGGGACAGTAGTCTCACCTGACCGTCTTATACAGGACAGTAGTCTCACCTGACCGTCTTATACATGGCCGTCGAGGGGGACAGTAGTCTCACCTGACCATCTTATACATGGCCGTCGAGGGGGACAGTAGTCTCACCTGACCGTCTTATACAGGACAGTAGTCTCACCTGACCGTCTTATACATGGCCGTCGAGGAGGACAGTAGTCTCACCTGACCGTCTTATACATGGCCGTCGAGGGGGACAGTAGTCTTACCTGACCGTCTTATACATGGCCGTCGAGGAGGACAGTAGTCTCACCTGACCGTCTTATACATGGCCGTCGAGGGGGACAGTAGTCTCACCTGACCGTCTTATACATGGCCGTCGAGGGGGACAGTAGTCTCACCTGACCGTCTTATACATGGCCGTCGAGGAGGACAGTAGTTTCACCTGACCGTCTTATACATGGCCGTCGAGGGGGACAGTAGTCTCACCTGACCGTCTTATACATGGCCGTCGAGGGGGACAGTAGTCTCACCTGACCGTCTTATACAGGACAGTAGTCTCACCTGACCGTCTTATACATGGCCGTCGAGGGGGACAGTAGTCTCACCTGACCGTCTTATACATGGCCGTCGAGGGGGACAGTAGTCTCCCCTGACCATCTTATACGTGGCCGTCGAGGGGGACAGTAGTCTCACCTGACCGTCTTATACGTGGCCGTCGAGGGGGACAGTAGTCTCACCTGACCGTCTTATACATGGCCGTCGAGGGGGACAGTAGTCTCACCTGACCGTCTTATACATGGCCGTCGAGGGGGACCGTAGTCTCACCTGACCGTCTTATACATGGCCGTCGAGGGGGACAGTAGTCTCACCTGACCGTCTTATACATGGCCGTCGAGGAGGACAGTAGTCTCACCTGACCGTCTTATACATGGCTGTCGAGGAGGACAGTAGTCTCACCTGACCGTCTTATACAGGACAGTAGTCTCACCTGACCGTCTTATACATGGCCGTCGAGGGGGACAGTAGTCTCACCTGACCGTCTTATACAGGACAGTAGTCTCACCTGACCGTCTTATACATGGCCGTCGAGGGGGACAGTAGTCTCACCTGACCGTCTTATACATGGCCGTCGAGGAGGACAGTAGTCTCACCTGACCGTCTTATACATGGCTGTCGAGGAGGACAGTAGTCTCACCTGACCGTCTTATACAGGACAGTAGTCTCACCTGACCGTCTTATACATGGCCGTCGAGGGGGACAGTAGTCTCACCTGACCGTCTTATACATGGCCGTCGAGGAGGACAGTAGTCTCACCTGACCTGTCTTATACATGGCCGTCGAGGGGGACAGTAGTCTCACCTGACCGTCTTATACATGGCCGTCGAGGAGGACAGTAGTCTCACCTGACCGTCTTATACATGGCTGTCGAGGAGGACAGTAGTCTCACCTGACCGTCTTATACAGGACAGTAGTCTCACCTGACCGTCTTATACATGGCCGTCGAGGGGGACAGTAGTCTCACCTGACCGTCTTATACAGGACAGTAGTCTCACCTGACCGTCTTATACATGGCCGTCGAGGGGGACAGTAGTCTCACCTGACCGTCTTATACATGGCCGTCGAGGAGGACAGTAGTCTCACCTGACCGTCTTATACATGGCTGTCGAGGAGGACCGTAGTCTCACCTGACCGTCTTATACAGGACAGTAGTCTCACCTGACCGTCTTATACATGGCCGTCGAGGGGGACAGTAGTCTCACCTGACCGTCTTATACAGGACAGTAGTCTCACCTGACCGTCTTATACATGGCCGTCGAGGGGGACAGTAGTCTCACCTGACCATCTTATACATGGCCGTCGAGGGGGACAGTAGTCTCACCTGACCGTCTTATACAGGACAGTAGTCTCACCTGACCGTCTTATACATGGCCGTCGAGGAGGACAGTAGTCTCACCTGACCGTCTTATACATGGCCGTCGAGGGGGACAGTAGTCTTACCTGACCGTCTTATACATGGCCGTCGAGGAGGACAGTAGTCTCACCTGACCGTCTTATACATGGCCGTCGAGGGGGACAGTAGTCTCACCTGACCGTCTTATACATGGCCGTCGAGGGGGACAGTAGTCTCACCTGACCGTCTTATACATGGCCGTCGAGGAGGA
>NC_050194.1:4355329-4357398 GCF_008315115.2 Sander lucioperca | reverse complement strand
AGGTCGCTGGGGGTCTTAAACCTCTCCTCAGCGGCTGCTGTTGACGTCCAAACTGTGGGACTGGTGGAGGATGTGCTGGGGAGGGGCTCGTGGAACGTGGGGGAGCGCAGCACCGTGTTTTTTTTGTGACTTCATTTTATTCTGGAAGAAAGAAAAAAGAACAACAAACATCCTTAGTTGAATCAGAAATACAGGTAAGAGACAATCATCCCTGGCATTTTTACTCTGTGCTGTGTTTCCAATTCAACTACATATTGTATGTACTATTTGGGAAACATTGGATGTACTATTTATGGTTATACTGTAACTATTAGTTTTCTGTGCCTACACTGAAAAGTGACTTTGTGTCACTTTGCAGTATATTTTCATTAAAAAGTATGACTTTCTTCTTTCAAATGGATTGTTCTAATTGTTCATTTCATAACTATGCTATATTATTCTCACTTCAATATGACTGCTGGAGTGCAGTGTAGGACCACATACGGCAAAATGGAATTGAAATGCATTTTAAGTGCCATTCATATGTAGGACTACATGAGACATTTGGATTTGAGGACCTTTCAAGTCTGTTGCATTAACACAATCTAAAATGAAATGTAATATGACATTAACACATAATAAATACAGAAAAAAATAAAACCCACATGTCACACACACAGACACACACAATTAAACAGACAGACACACATGGACACACACACACTCACAGAGACACACACACACACACACACACACACACACACACATGAATTTAAATTCAATCCTAGCATGCAGTTATTTTCCACAAGAAAAATGGAATTAAATTTAAAGTATTGTTTGTTTGTTTTTTGGTCTTGTGGCAGCTGCATATCTTTTAATTTTGATATTTAAAATCAAAATCCGTTTACCTTGCAATGCTGAGAGTGAGCTCAATTTCCCCAGTGCAAGCAGGAAGCCACGACTGACACCTGTATTACAACCAATCAGAGCACAATATGCTAATGAGTTTCTTCCAGAGAGATTCCTCATTCATAAACATCCTTATCCCTCCTGACACAGCCCTGAAACTTAACTCCAGCCCCAAAAACTAACCCCGAAACACATGAGCCCCACACCCCCCCCTGGCTACCCCCGGTACTGCATTTGCCTGTGACAGACAGACGAAAGATCAGACAGCCGTGTAACTGATGTATGTAGTATCGTATGTGTTCATGGTTATAGCTGTGAGTTTTGTCTGCCTACACATAACAATAAACAATAAGCCTGTCTTGCAAATGAAATCAAGCCAGTGTCTGTTTTTTTGTTTTTTTTCTCCTGTTAGCAGGTTATTTTGTGAACTTAAAATGTACTTTCAATAGATTCCTCTGTGTCATTTTAAAAGTGTGAAGACAACATCCTTAGAAACGCCCTAAATGTAAACTGTGTAATTCTGGGGAAGATAAGGATGCATCTCAGAAACTGCTGTGATTCTCATTAGCTCTAAAGAACATTTACTGTATTTCAAGATATTTTTTAAACAGAAAAATCTAGCAAGATTACCTTGTCAATGCTGAGAATGAACGTGAAAGACAGCAGTCCTCCAATTAATGCTGCAAGGCACAGAGCTGTATTTATAAATCCTTGCCTTGCTTCCAACCCATCAGAGCACAGTATGCCAATGAGTTTCTTCCAGAGCATAAACATCCCTATCCCTCCTGACACAGCCCTGAAACTTAACTCCAGCCCCAAAGTCTAACCCCGAAACACATCAGCCCCTCCTGGCTACCCCCGGTACTGCATTTCTTTTCTGGCTATTATGTGCACATTGATAACATGATTTGATTGAACTGTATTCCCCAATGTCTGAGGCAGAACATCAGCTACTCTTCCTGGGGTCCACGCACAAACATGAAACATGACATTTTCAGACCAAACTAAACTATAAAAAATGTTGACATTTTCAGATAAAAAAAAGTCATATCATATAATATTAAAAGGAGTATAGCTAGTATCGTTTCCTGGCCTATATACATGTACAAACTTCTTTCCATGTATTCTAATAGTCTGGCTTTGAGTTCGACCTGCGGCCCTTTGCTGTCCCGTTCTTCTTT
>NC_050194.1:4348913-4351616 GCF_008315115.2 Sander lucioperca | reverse complement strand
GGGGTCTTAAACCTCTCCTCAGCGGCTGCTGTTGACGTCCAAACTGTGGGACTGGTGGAGGATGTGCTGGGGAGGGGCTCGTGGAACGTGGGGGAGCGCAGCACCGTGTTTTTTTTGTGACTTCATTTTATTCTGGAAGAAAGAAAAAAGAACAACAAACATCCTTAGTTGAATCAGAAATACAGGTAAGAGACAATCATCCCTGGCATTTTTACTCTGTGCTGTGTTTCCAATTCAACTACATATTGTATGTACTATTTGGGAAACATTGGATGTACTATTTATGGTTATACTGTAACTATTAGTTTTCTGTGCCTACACTGAAAAGTGACTTTGTGTCACTTTGCAGTATATTTTCATTAAAAAGTATGACTTTCTTCTTTCAAATGGATTGTTCTAATTGTTCATTTCATAACTATGCTATATTATTCTCACTTCAATATGACTGCTGGAGTGCAGTGTAGGACCACATACGGCAAAATGGAATTGAAATGCATTTTAAGTGCCATTCATATGTAGGACTACATGAGACATTTGGATTTGAGGACCTTTCAAGTCTGTTGCATTAACACAATCTAAAATGAAATGTAATATGACATTAACACATAATAAATACAGAAAAAAATAAAACCCACATGTCACACACACAGACACACACAATTAAACAGACAGACACACACAGACACACACACACTCACAGAGACACACACACACACACACACACACACACACACACACACACACACACACATGAATTTAAATTCAATCCTAGCATGCAGTTATTTTCCACAAGAAAAATGGAATTAAATTTAAAGTATTGTTTGTTTTGTTTTTTGGTCTTGTGGCAGCTGCAGATCTTTAATTTTGATATTTAAAATCAAAATCCGTTACCTTGCAATGCTGAGAGTGAGCTCAATTTCCCCAGTGCAAGCAGGAAGCCACGACTGACACCTGTATTACAACCAATCAGAGCACAATATGCTAATGAGTTTCTTCCAGAGAGATTCCTCACTCATAAACACCACTAACCCTCCTGACACAGCCCTGAAACTTAACTCCAGCCCCAAAGTCTAACCCCGAAACACATGAGCCCCTCCTGGCTACCCCCGGTACTGCATTTCTTTTTTGGCTATGATGTGCATGATGATAGCAGGATTTGATTGAACTGTATTCCCCAATGTCTGAGGCAGAACATCAGCTACTCTTCCTGGGGTCCACGCAAAACATGAAACATGACATTTTCAGACCAAACTAAACTATAAAAAATGTTGACATTTTCAGATAAAAAAAGTCATATCATATAATATTAAAAGGAGTATAGCTAGTATCGTTTCCTGGCCTATATACATGTACAAACTTCTTTCCATGTATTCTAATAGTCTGGCTTTGAGTTCGACCTGCGGCCCTTTGCTGTCCCGTTCTTCTTTTCCTAAACCCAACCGTCCGTCTCTTTTCCAAACCCACTCCCGTTCCCGCACGTCACAGAAACTTAAGCCCACCCACGACCATTTCCTTAACCTAACCGCGTCGAAAGTGACGCCGATAGTCCCGACCCAGCGCGTTTAGACGCTAAAGGAGACTTTTAGCGTCAGTAACAACGCCAAAGGCACCTGACCGAGCGTCCGTATTTTACGCGACGGGAGTGAGAATCTGTTGGACGTAACGGGGACTGATGTTTTTGAGATTTACTTACCACTTTGCAGCCTCTCTTTAAACATTCTCAGGACCTCCTTCTCCTCCCAGAGGTCGCTGGGGGTCTTAAACCTCTCCTCAGCGGCTGCTGTTGACGTCCAAACTGTGGGACTGGTGGAGGATGTGCTGGGGAGGGGCTCGTGGAACGTGGGGGAGCGCAGCACCGTGTTTTTTTTGTGACTTCATTTTATTCTGGAAGAAAGAAAAAAGAACAACAAAACATCCTTAGTTGAATCAGAAATACAGGTAAGAGACAATCATCCCTGGCATTTTTACTCTGTGCTGTGTTTCCAATTCAACTACATATTGTATGTACTATTTGGGAAACATTGGATGTACTATTTATGGTTATACTGTAACTATTAGTTTTCTGTGCCTACACTGAAAAGTGACTTTGTGTCACTTTGCAGTATATTTTCATTAAAAAGTATGACTTTCTTCTTTCAAATGGATTGTTCTAATTGTTCATTTCATAACTATGCTATATTATTCTCACTTCAATATGACTGCTGGAGTGCAGTGTAGGACCACATACGGCAAAATGGAATTGAAATGCATTTTAAGTGCCATTCATATGTAGGACTACATGAGACATTTGGATTTGAGGACCTTTCAAGTCTGTTGCATTAACACAATCTAAAATGAAATGTAATATGACATTAACACATAATAAATACAGAAAAAAATAAAACCCACATGTCACACACACAGACACACACAATTAAACAGACAGACACACATGGACACACACACACTCACAGAGACACACACACACACACACACACACACACACACACACACACATGAATTTAAATTCAATCCTAGCATGCAGTTATTTTCCACAAGAAAAATGGAATTAAATTTAAAG
Source organism: Sander lucioperca (assembly GCF_008315115.2). NCBI lineage: Eukaryota > Metazoa > Chordata > Actinopteri > Perciformes > Percidae > Sander > Sander lucioperca. Next base: position 4,349,056 of record NC_050194.1, on the reverse strand, counting down.
TATTGTTTGTTTGTTTTTTGGTCTTGTGGCAGCTGCATATCTTTTAATTTTGATATTTAAAATCAAAATCCGTTTACCTTGCAATGCTGAGAGTGAGCTCAATTTCCCCAGTGCAAGCAGGAAGCCACGACTGACACCTGTAT
>NC_050194.1:4342781-4346103 GCF_008315115.2 Sander lucioperca | reverse complement strand
TTAGACGCTAAAGGAGACTTTTAGCGTCAGTAACAACGCCAAAGGCACCTGACCGAGCGTCCGTATTTTACGCGACGGGAGTGAGAATCTGTTGGACGTAACGGGGACTGATGTTTTTGAGATTTACTTACCACTTTGCAGCCTCTCTTTAAACATTCTCAGGACCTCCTTCTCCTCCCAGAGGTCGCTGGGGGTCTTAAACCTCTCCTCAGCGGCTGCTGTTGACGTCCAAACTGTGGGACTGGTGGAGGATGTGCTGGGGAGGGGCTCGTGGAACGTGGGGGAGCGCAGCACCGTGTTTTTTTTGTGACTTCATTTTATTCTGGAAGAAAGAAAAAAGAACAACAAACATCCTTAGTTGAATCAGAAATACAGGTAAGAGACAATCATCCCTGGCATTTTTACTCTGTGCTGTGTTTCCAATTCAACTACATATTGTATGTACTATTTGGGAAACATTGGATGTACTATTTATGGTTATACTGTAACTATTAGTTTTCTGTGCCTACACTGAAAAGTGACTTTGTGTCACTTTGCAGTATATTTTCATTAAAAAGTATGACTTTCTTCTTTCAAATGGATTGTTCTAATTGTTCATTTCATAACTATGCTATATTATTCTCACTTCAATATGACTGCTGGAGTGCAGTGTAGGACCACATACGGCAAAATGGAATTGAAATGCATTTTAAGTGCCATTCATATGTAGGACTACATGAGACATTTGGATTTGAGGACCTTTCAAGTCTGTTGCATTAACACAATCTAAAATGAAATGTAATATGACATTAACACATAATAAATACAGAAAAAAATAAAACCCACATGTCACACACACAGACACACACACACGTACACATACACACAGACAGACACCACACACACACACAGACACACACAATTAAACAGACAGACACACATGGACACACACAGACACACACACACGTACACATACACACAGACAGACACACACACACACACACAGACACACACAATTAAACAGACAGACACACATGGACACACACACACACACATGAATTTAAATTCAATCCTAGCATGCCAGTTATTTTCCACAAGAAAAATGGAATTAAATTTAAAGTATTGTTTGTTTGTTTTTTGGTCTTGTGGCAGCTGCAGATCTTTTAATTTTGATATTTAAAATCAAAATCCGTTTACCTTGCAATGCTGAGAGTGAGCTCAATTTCCCCAGTGCAAGCAGGAAGCCACGACTGACACCTGTATTACAACCAATCAGAGCACAATATGCTAATGAGTTTCTTCCAGAGAGATTCCTCACTCATAAACACCACTAACCCTCCTGACACAGCCCTGAAACTTAACTCCAGCCCCAAAGTCTAACCCCGAAACACATGAGCCCCTCCTGGCTACCCCCGGTACTGCATTTCTTTTTTGGCTATGATGTGCATGATGATAGCAGGATTTGATTGAACTGTATTCCCCAATGTCTGAGGCAGAACATCAGCTACTCTTCCTGGGGTCCACGCAAAACATGAAACATGACATTTTCAGACCAAACTAAACTATAAAAAATGTTGACATTTTCAGATAAAAAAAGTCATATCATATAATATTAAAAGGAGTATAGCTAGTATCGTTTCCTGGCCTATATACATGTACAAACTTCTTTCCATGTATTCTAATAGTCTGGCTTTGAGTTCGACCTGCGGCCCTTTGCTGTCCCGTTCTTCTTTTCCTAAACCCAACCGTCCCATTCTTCTTTTCCTAAACCCAACCGTCCCGTTCTTCCCGCACGTCACAGAAACTTAAGCCCACCCACGACCATTTCCTTAACCTAACCGCGTCGAAAGTGACGCCGATAGTCCCGACCCAGCGCGTTTAGACGCTAAAGGAGACTTTTAGCGTCAGTAACAACGCCAAAGGCACCTGACCGAGCGTCCGTATTTTACGCGACGGGAGTGAGAATCTGTTGGACGTAACGGGGACTGATGTTTTTGAGATTTACTTACCACTTTGCAGCCTCTCTTTAAACATTCTCAGGACCTCCTTCTCCTCCCAGAGGTCGCTGGGGGTCTTAAACCTCTCCTCAGCGGCTGCTGTTGACGTCCAAACTGTGGGACTGGTGGAGGATGTGCTGGGGAGGGGCTCGTGGAACGTGGGGGAGCGCAGCACCGTGTTTTTTTTGTGACTTCATTTTATTCTGGAAGAAAGAAAAAAGAACAACAAACATCCTTAGTTGAATCAGAAATACAGGTAAGAGACAATCATCCCTGGCATTTTTACTCTGTGCTGTGTTTCCAATTCAACTACATATTGTATGTACTATTTGGGAAACATTGGATGTACTATTTATGGTTATACTGTAACTATTAGTTTTCTGTGCCTACACTGAAAAGTGACTTTGTGTCACTTTGCAGTATATTTTCATTAAAAAGTATGACTTTCTTCTTTCAAATGGATTGTTCTAATTGTTCATTTCATAACTATGCTATATTATTCTCACTTCAATATGACTGCTGGAGTGCAGTGTAGGACCACATACGGCAAAATGGAATTGAAATGCATTTTAAGTGCCATTCATATGTAGGACTACATGAGACATTTGGATTTGAGGACCTTTCAAGTCTGTTGCATTAACACAATCTAAAATGAAATGTAATATGACATTAACACATAATAAATACAGAAAAAAATAAAACCCACATGTCACACACACAGACACACACAATTAAACAGACAGACACACATGGACACACACACACTCACAGAGACACACACACACACACACACACACACACACACACACACATGAATTTAAATTCAATCCTAGCATGCAGTTATTTTCCACAAGAAAAATGGAATTAAATTTAAAGTATTGTTTGTTTGTTTTTTGGTCTTGTGGCAGCTGCATATCTTTTAATTTTGATATTTAAAATCAAAATCCGTTTACCTTGCAATGCTGAGAGTGAGCTCAATTTCCCCAGTGCAAGCAGGAAGCCACGACTGACACCTGTATTACAACCAATCAGAGCACAATATGCTAATGAGTTTCTTCCAGAGAGATTCCTCACTCATAAACACCACTAACCCTCCTGACACAGCCCTGAAACTTAACTCCAGCCCCAAAAACTAACCCCGAAACACATGAGCCCCACACCCCCCCCTGGCTACCCCCGGTACTGCATTTGCCTGTGACAGACAGACGAAAGATCAGACAGCCGTGTAACTGATGTATGTAGTATCGTATGTGTTCATGGTTATAGCTGTGAGTTTTGTCTGCCTACACATAACAATAAACAATAAGCCTGTCTTGCAAATGAAATCAAGCCAGTGTCTGTTTTTT
>NC_050194.1:4335868-4340733 GCF_008315115.2 Sander lucioperca | reverse complement strand
GGAAGAAAAAAAAGAACAACAAACATCCTTAGTTGAATCAGAAATACAGGTAAGAGACAATCATCCCTGGCATTTTTACTCTGTGCTGTGTTTCCAATTCAACTACATATTGTATGTACTATTTGGGAAACATTGGATGTACTATTTATGGTTATACTGTAACTATTAGTTTTCTGTGCCTACACTGAAAAGTGACTTTGTGTCACTTTGCAGTATATTTTCATTAAAAAGTATGACTTTCTTCTTTCAAATGGATTGTTCTAATTGTTCATTTCATAACTATGCTATTATTCTCACTTCAATATGACTGCTGGAGTGCAGTGTAGGACCACATACGGCAAAATGGAATTGAAATGCATTTTAAGTGCCATTCATATGTAGGACTACATGAGACATTTGGATTTGAGGACCTTTCAAGTCTGTTGCATTAACACAATCTAAAATGAAATGTAATATGACATTAACACATAATAAATACAGAAAAAAATAAAACCCACATGTCACACACACAGACACACACAATTAAACAGACAGACACACATGGACACACACACACTCACAGAGACCACACACACACACACACCACACACACACACACACACTGAATTTAAATTCAATCCTAGCATGCAGTTATTTTCCACAAGAAAAATGGAATTAAATTTAAAGTATTGTTTGTTTGTTTTTTGGTCTTGTGGCAGCTGCATATCTTTTAATTTTGATATTTAAAATCAAAATCCGTTTACCTTGCAATGCTGAGAGTGAGCTCAATTTCCCCAGTGCAAGCAGGAAGCCACGACTGACACCTGTATTACAACCAATCAGAGCACAATATGCTAATGAGTTTCTTCCAGAGAGATTCCTCATTCATAAACATCCTTATCCCTCCTGACACAGCCCTGAAACTTAACTCCAGCCCCAAAAACTAACCCCGAAACACATGAGCCCCACACCCCCCCCTGGCTACCCCCGGTACTGCATTTGCCTGTGACAGACAGACGAAAGATCAGACAGCCGTGTAACTGATGTATGTAGTATCGTATGTGTTCATGGTTATAGCTGTGAGTTTTGTCTGCCTACACATAACAATAAACAATAAGCCTGTCTTGCAAATGAAATCAAGCCAGTGTCTGTTTTTTTGTTTTTTTTCTCCTGTTAGCAGGTTATTTTGTGAACTTAAAATGTACTTTCAATAGATTCCTCTGTGTCATTTTAAAAGTGTGAAGACAACATCCTTAGAAACGCCCTAAATGTAAACTGTGTAATTCTGGGGAAGATAAGGATGCATCTCAGAAACTGCTGTGATTCTCATTAGCTCTAAAGAACATTTACTGTATTTCAAGATATTTTTTAAACAGAAAAATCTAGCAAGATTACCTTGTCAATGCTGAGAATGAACGTGAAAGACAGCAGTCCTCCAATTAATGCTGCAAGGCACAGAGCTGTATTTATAAATCCTTGCCTTGCTTCCAACCCATCAGAGCACAGTATGCCAATGAGTTTCTTCCAGAGCATAAACATCCCTATCCCTCCTGACACAGCCCTGAAACTTAACTCCAGCCCCAAAGTCTAACCCCGAAACACATCAGCCCCTCCTGGCTACCCCCGGTACTGCATTTCTTTTCTGGCTATGATGTGCATGATGATAGCAGGATTTGATTGAACTGTATTCCCCAATGTCTGAGGCAGAACATCAGCTACTCTTCCTGGGGTCCACGCACAAACATGAAACATGACATTTTCAGACCAAACTAAACTATAAAAAATGTTGACATTTTCAGATAAAAAAAGTCATATCATATAATATTAAAAGGAGTATAGCTAGTATCGTTTCCTGGCCTATATACATGTACAAACTTCTTTCCATGTATTCTAATAGTCTGGCTTTGAGTTCGACCTGCGGCCCTTTGCTGTCCCGTTCTTCTTTTCCTAAACCCAACCGTCCCATTCTTCTTTTCCTAAACCCAACCGTCCCCTTCTTCCCGCGCGTCACAGAAACTTAAGCCCACCCACGACCATTTCCTTAACCTAACCGCGTCGAAAGTGACGCCGATAGTCCCGACCCAGCGCGTTTAGACGCTAAAGGAGACTTTTAGCGTCAGTAACAACGCCAAAGGCACCTGACCGAGCGTCCGTATTTTACGCGACGGGAGTGAGAATCTGTTGGACGTAACGGGGACTGATGTTTTTGAGATTTACTTACCACTTTGCAGCCTCTCTTTAAACATTCTCAGGACCTCCTTCTCCTCCCAGAGGTCGCTGGGGGTCTTAAACCTCTCCTCAGCGGCTGCTGTTGACGTCCAAACTGTGGGACTGGTGGAGGATGTGCTGGGGAGGGGCTCGTGGAACGTGGGGGAGCGCAGCACCGTGTTTTTTTTGTGACTTCATTTTATTCTGGAAGAAAGAAAAAAGAACAACAAACATCCTTAGTTGAATCAGAAATACAGGTAAGAGACAATCATCCCTGGCATTTTTACTCTGTGCTGTGTTTCCAATTCAACTACATATTGTATGTACTATTTGGGAAACATTGGATGTACTATTTATGGTTATACTGTAACTATTAGTTTTCTGTGCCTACACTGAAAAGTGACTTTGTGTCACTTTGCAGTATATTTTCATTAAAAAGTATGACTTTCTTCTTTCAAATGGATTGTTCTAATTGTTCATTTCATAACTATGCTATATTATTCTCACTTCAATATGACTGCTGGAGTGCAGTGTAGGACCACATACGGCAAAATGGAATTGAAATGCATTTTAAGTGCCATTCATATGTAGGACTACATGAGACATTTGGATTTGAGGACCTTTCAAGTCTGTTGCATTAACACAATCTAAAATGAAATGTAATATGACATTAACACATAATAAATACAGAAAAAAATAAAACCCACATGTCACACACACAGACACACACAATTAAACAGACAGACACACATGGACACACACACACTCACAGAGACACACACACACACACACACACACACACACACACACACACACACACACATGAATTTAAATTCAATCCTAGCATGCAGTTATTTTCCACAAGAAAAATGGAATTAAATTTAAAGTATTGTTTGTTTGTTTTTTGGTCTTGTGGCAGCTGCATATCTTTTAATTTTGATATTTAAAATCAAAATCCGTTTACCTTGCAATGCTGAGAGTGAGCTCAATTTCCCCAGTGCAAGCAGGAAGCCACGACTGACACCTGTATTACAACCAATCAGAGCACAATATGCTAATGAGTTTCTTCCAGAGAGATTCCTCACTCATAAACACCACTAACCCTCCTGACACAGCCCTGAAACTTAACTCCAGCCCCAAAGTCTAACCCCGAAACACATGAGCCCCTCCTGGCTACCCCCGGTACTGCATTTCTTTTTGGCTATGATGTGCATGATGATAGCAGGATTTGATTGAACTGTATTCCCCAATGTCTGAGGCAGAACATCAGCTACTCTTCCTGGGGTCCACGCAAAACATGAAACATGACATTTTCAGACCAAACTAAACTATAAAAAATGTTGACATTTTCAGATAAAAAAAGTCATATCATATAATATTAAAAGGAGTATAGCTAGTATCGTTTCCTGGCCTATATACATGTACAAACTTCTTTCCATGTATTCTAATAGTCTGGCTTTGAGTTCGACCTGCGGCCCTTTGCTGTCCCGTTCTTTTCCTAAACCCACCGTCCCATTCTTCTTTTCCTAAACCCAACCGTCCCGTTCTTCCCGCACGTCACAGAAACTTAAGCCCACCCACGACCATTTCCTTAACCTAACCGCGTCGAAAGTGACGCCGATAGTCCCGACCCAGCGCGTTTAGACGCTAAAGGAGACTTTTAGCGTCAGTAACAACGCCAAAGGCACCTGACCGAGCGTCCGTATTTTACGCGACGGGAGTGAGAATCTGTTGGACGTAACGGGGACTGATGTTTTTGAGATTTACTTACCACTTTGCAGCCTCTCTTTAAACATTCTCAGGACCTCCTTCTCCTCCCAGAGGTCGCTGGGGGTCTTAAACCTCTCCTCAGCGGCTGCTGTTGACGTCCAAACTGTGGGACTGGTGGAGGATGTGCTGGGGAGGGGCTCGTGGAACGTGGGGGAGCGCAGCACCGTGTTTTTTTGTGACTTCATTTTATTCTGGAAGAAAGAAAAAAGAACAAAAAACATCCTTAGTTGAATCAGAAATACAGGTAAGAGACAATCATCCCTGGCATTTTTACTCTGTGCTGTGTTTCCAATTCAACTACATATTGTATGTACTATTTGGGAAACATTGGATGTACTATTTATGGTTATACTGTAACTATTAGTTTTCTGTGCCTACACTGAAAAGTGACTTTGTGTCACTTTGCAGTATATTTTCATTAAAAGTATGACTTTCTTCTTTCAAATGGATTGTTCTAATTGTTCATTTCATAACTATGCTATATTATTCTCACTTCAATATGACTGCTGGAGTGCAGTGTAGGACCACATACGGCAAAATGGAATTGAAATGCATTTTAAGTGCCATTCATATGTAGGACTACATGAGACATTTGGATTTGAGGACCTTTCAAGTCTGTTGCATTAACACAATCTAAAATGAAATGTAATATGACATTAACACATAATAAATACAGAAAAAAATAAAACCCACATGTCACACACACAGACACACACACACGTACACATACACACAGACAGACCACACACACACACACACACACAGACACACACAATTAAACAGACGACACACACGGACACACACAGACACACACACACGTACACATACACCAGACAGACACACACACACACACACACACAGACACACACAATTAAACAGACAGACACACATGGACCAACACACACACA
>NC_050194.1:4213208-4335599 GCF_008315115.2 Sander lucioperca | reverse complement strand
CACCCTTCTGTGAAAATAAATCATTGTTAAAATGGATTTAAGTCCTCATAATTAGATGTCAAGGATTCTTCAAACTCTGTGGTCTTATATTTCTGTTGTTATCACATTATTATACAGCGCATAATTTGAATATCAATGTGGTTATTGTTTTTCTGTAAAAACATGTTACATGTTACAACACGTTACTTTCCCCTGAAATATTCAATATTTACTGAAGCCTTTTTTGTAAGATAAATATGTATTTTCAAAGATTTACTGTGGCGTTGCAAATGAGTATGTACATGTGAAATCAGGTCACAGACTGACGTCGGTTAAATAATTATTTTTTTATTCATTAAAACAAACACAGTCGCTACATGATTAATACTTATCAAACTAAAACAAATGTGTATAATAACTCAAGAGGAATTTGTGTAAAAACCCAGAGTACTGACCCCGAATGAGCCACAATGAATCTATTTGTTGTTGAAACTTTAAAACAATTTGCTTTGGTCAATTATTTTGAATTTTGCTCTGCTCACCAACACACATATGTACAACACGTTCGAGCAAAACAAGAAAATTAGTTAAAAAAAAACAAGAAAATTATTAAGGGCGGCCTCTAGCTCTCCCAGTGGGAGCGTTGGCCCCACGTTGCCCGAGTCCTGCAGCGGCCCGGCTTTGAGTTCGACCTGCGGCCCTTTGCTGCGTGTCGTCCCCCATCCCTCTCCCCCAACAATGATTAGCCACTGTCACTGTGATAGGGGGGGGGGAAAGGCCCAAAAAAGAATCTTTAAAATAAAAAAAAAGCAAATTAATCCCTTTGTAGCGTTTTTTGAAGTTTGGATTTGAGCTCAGCCTCAATCAACGACGATCGCCTCTTCTTTTTAAGGACCGTCTTAATTTTCTCTGCCAGGAATTCTGTCCCTCTTGGTCTGAAACCAGGCAGCCAAATTCTGAGGTCCTCCCCAGCCTTTTTTATGGCAGATGCCCTCGCCATCAGGTTCTTGGTGTCTGAAAAACAAGCATCACAAGTTGCTGTAACTAACCACTGTTAATCTCTGTCATGCCACAGCGTGTCAATGCCGCATCTGGGTCAATATCACCATGAGGTGCCTTTGAGACTTCCCCATTTCCCCCCAAAAAAGCTGAGATTTTCCATCGAAGTTCATTTTCATTGTATTGAGTATATGTTATGCTGTTAGAAATGCATATTGGTCAAGCTCCCACACTTTTTTATGAATTAACTGCAAGCAGACAATTTACATGCAAACACAGCAAAATATGTCCACCCTGTCATGGACAATTTCAAAGCAGAATAAATACATTGTAATTACATAGTGATTGTAAAACGTACATTTTCAGAAAACTATTTAGTCACTTTCTCAACCAATATATTTTAGTTAATGGGAAAAGTATTTGGATAATAATGAAATTATGGCAAACTATTTCTAAATAAAATCTAACAAAGATATCTGGTCAAACTTTGAAACAATACTATTTGGCCCTCATTTGTTTATAAAGGAATCACACAAACGATTTTGCTAACTTGCGAAAATAATTTTGTGGTGGACACGTTGTGAAATGTCATTGAATGGCCTCATAAATGCAAGGAACAATGCAAGAAAATGATGTTAAAAAAATGCCTTTTCCCATGTAAGGGGAAATTACCAGTTGAACAGACTGGTTTTGATCCACTCTACCTGCATGCAGCCACTGAATAAAGTGGCTGCATGCAGGTAGAGTGGATCTAAACCCAACCGTCCCATTCTCCTTTTCCTAAAACCAACCGTCCCCTTCTTCCCGCGCGTCACAGAAACGTAAGCCCACCCATGACCATTTCCTTAACCTAACCGCGTCGAAAGTGACGCCGATAGTCCCGACCCAGCGCGTTTAGATAAAGCGCGTTTAGACGCTAAAGGAGACTTTTAGCGTCAGTAACAACGCCAAAGGCACCTGACCGAGCGTCCGTATTTTACGCGACGGGAGTGAGAATCTGTTGGACGTAACGGGGACTGATGTTTTTGAGATTTACTTACCACTTTGCAGCCTCTCTTTAAACATTCTCAGGACCTCCTTCTCCTCCCAGAGGTCGCTGGGGGTCTTAAACCTCTCCTCAGCGGCTGCTGTTGACGTCCAAACTGTGGGACTGGTGGAGGATGTGCTGGGGAGGGGCTCGTGGAACGTGGGGGAGCGCAGCACCGTGTTTTTTTTGTGACTTCATTTTATTCTGGAAGAAAGAAAAAAGAACAACAAACATCCTTAGTTGAATCAGAAATACAGGTAAGAGACAATCATCCCTGGCATTTTTACTCTGTGCTGTGTTTCCAATTCAACTACATATTGTATGTACTATTTGGGAAACATTGGATGTACTATTTATGGTTATACTGTAACTATTAGTTTTCTGTGCCTACACTGAAAAGTGACTTTGTGTCACTTTGCAGTATATTTTCATTAAAAAGTATGACTTTCTTCTTTCAAATGGATTGTTCTAATTGTTCATTTCATAACTATGCTATATTATTCTCACTTCAATATGACTGCTGGAGTGCAGTGTAGGACCACATACGGCAAAATGGAATTGAAATGCATTTTAAGTGCCATTCATATGTAGGACTACATGAGACATTTGGATTTGAGGACCTTTCAAGTCTGTTGCATTAACACAATCTAAAATGAAATGTAATATGACATTAACACATAATAAATACAGAAAAAAATAAAACCCACATGTCACACACACAGACACACACAATTAAACAGACAGACACACATGGACACACACACACTCACAGAGACACACACACACACACACACACACACACACACACACACATGAATTTAAATTCAATCCTAGCATGCAGTTATTTTCCACAAGAAAAATGGAATTAAATTTAAAGTATTGTTTGTTTGTTTTTTGGTCTTGTGGCAGCTGCATATCTTTTAATTTTGATATTTAAAATCAAAATCCGTTTACCTTGCAATGCTGAGAGTGAGCTCAATTTCCCCAGTGCAAGCAGGAAGCCACGACTGACACCTGTATTACAACCAATCAGAGCACAATATGCTAATGAGTTTCTTCCAGAGAGATTCCTCACTCATAAACACCACTAACCCTCCTGACACAGCCCTGAAACTTAACTCCAGCCCCAAAGTCTAACCCCGAAACACATGAGCCCCTCCTGGCTACCCCCGGTACTACATTTCTTTTTTGGCTATGATGTGCATGATGATAGCAGGATTTGATTGAACTGTATTCCCCAATGTCTGAGGCAGAACATCAGCTACTCTTCCTGGGGTCCACGCAAAACATGAAACATTACATTTTCAGACCAAACTAAACTATAAAAAATGTTGACATTTTCAGATAAAAAAAGTCATATCATATAATATTAAAAGGAGTATAGCTAGTATCGTTTCCTGGCCTATATACATGTACAAACTTCTTTCCATGTATTCTAATAGTCTGGCTTTGAGTTCGACCTGCGGCCCTTTGCTGTCCCGTTCTTCTTTTCCTAAACCCAACCGTCCCATTCTTCTTTTCCTAAACCCAACCGTCGCGTTCTTCCCGCACGTCACAGAAACTTAAGCCCACCCACGACCATTTCCTTAACCTAACCGCGTCGAAAGTGACGCCGATAGTCCCGACCCAGCGCGTTTAGACGCTAAAGGAGACTTTTAGCGTCAGTAACAACGCCAAAGGCACCTGACCGAGCGTCCGTATTTTACGCGACGGGAGTGAGAATCTGTTGGACGTAACGGGGACTGATGTTTTTGAGATTTACTTACCACTTTGCAGCCTCTCTTTAAACATTCTCAGGACCTCCTTCTCCTCCCAGAGGTCGCTGGGGGTCTTAAACCTCTCCTCAGCGGCTGCTGTTGACGTCCAAACTGTGGGACTGGTGGAGGATGTGCTGGGGAGGGGCTCGTGGAACGTGGGGGAGCGCAGCACCGTGTTTTTTTTGTGACTTCATTTTATTCTGGAAGAAAGAAAAAAGAACAACAAACATCCTTAGTTGAATCAGAAATACAGGTAAGAGACAATCATCCCTGGCATTTTTACTCTGTGCTGTGTTTCCAATTCAACTACATATTGTATGTACTATTTGGGAAACATTGGATGTACTATTTATGGTTATACTGTAACTATTAGTTTTCTGTGCCTACACTGAAAAGTGACTTTGTGTCACTTTGCAGTATATTTTCATTAAAAAGTATGACTTTCTTCTTTCAAATGGATTGTTCTAATTGTTCATTTCATAACTATGCTATATTATTCTCACTTCAATATGACTGCTGGAGTGCAGTGTAGGACCACATACGGCAAAATGGAATTGAAATGCATTTTAAGTGCCATTCATATGTAGGACTACATGAGACATTTGGATTTGAGGACCTTTCAAGTCTGTTGCATTAACACAATCTAAAATGAAATGTAATATGACATTAACACATAATAAATACAGAAAAAAATAAAACCCACATGTCACACACACAGACACACACAATTAAACAGACAGACACACATGGACACACACACACTCACAGAGACACACACACACACACACACACACACACACACACACACATGAATTTAAATTCAATCCTAGCATGCAGTTATTTTCCACAAGAAAAATGGAATTAAATTTAAAGTATTGTTTGTTTGTTTTTTGGTCTTGTGGCAGCTGCATATCTTTTAATTTTGATATTTAAAATCAAAATCCGTTTACCTTGCAATGCTGAGAGTGAGCTCAATTTCCCCAGTGCAAGCAGGAAGCCACGACTGACACCTGTATTACAACCAATCAGAGCACAATATGCTAATGAGTTTCTTCCAGAGAGATTCCTCACTCATAAACACCACTAACCCTCCTGACACAGCCCTGAAACTTAACTCCAGCCCCAAAGTCTAACCCCGAAACACATGAGCCCCTCCTGGCTACCCCCGGTACTACATTTCTTTTTTGGCTATGATGTGCATGATGATAGCAGGATTTGATTGAACTGTATTCCCCAATGTCTGAGGCAGAACATCAGCTACTCTTCCTGGGGTCCACGCAAAACATGAAACATGACATTTTCAGACCAAACTAAACTATAAAAAATGTTGACATTTTCAGATAAAAAAAGTCATATCATACAATATTAAAAGGAGTATAGCTAGTATCGTTTCCTGGCCTATATACATGTACAAACTTCTTTCCATGTATTCTAATAGTCTGGCTTTGAGTTCGACCTGCGGCCCTTTGCTGTCCCATTCTTCTTTTCCTAAACCCAACCGTCGCGTTCTTCCCGCACGTCACAGAAACTTAAGCCCACCCACGACCATTTCCTTAACCTAACCGCGTCGAAAGTGACGCCGATAGTCCCGACCCAGCGCGTTTAGACGCTAAAGGAGACTTTTAGCGTCAGTAACAACGCCAAAGGCACCTGACCGAGCGTCCGTATTTTACGCGACGGGAGTGAGAATCTGTTGGACGTAACGGGGACTGATGTTTTTGAGATTTACTTACCACTTTGCAGCCTCTCTTTAAACATTCTCAGGACCTCCTTCTCCTCCCAGAGGTCGCTGGGGGTCTTAAACCTCTCCTCAGCGGCTGCTGTTGACGTCCAAACTGTGGGACTGGTGGAGGATGTGCTGGGGAGGGGCTCGTGGAACGTGGGGGAGCGCAGCACCGTGTTTTTTTTGTGACTTCATTTTATTCTGGAAGAAAGAAAAAAGAACAACAAACATCCTTAGTTGAATCAGAAATACAGGTAAGAGACAATCATCCCTGGCATTTTTACTCTGTGCTGTGTTTCCAATTCAACTACATATTGTATGTACTATTTGGGAAACATTGGATGTACTATTTATGGTTATACTGTAACTATTAGTTTTCTGTGCCTACACTGAAAAGTGACTTTGTGTCACTTTGCAGTATATTTTCATTAAAAAGTATGACTTTCTTCTTTCAAATGGATTGTTCTAATTGTTCATTTCATAACTATGCTATATTATTCTCACTTCAATATGACTGCTGGAGTGCAGTGTAGGACCACATACGGCAAAATGGAATTGAAATGCATTTTAAGTGCCATTCATATGTAGGACTACATGAGACATTTGGATTTGAGGACCTTTCAAGTCTGTTGCATTAACACAATCTAAAATGAAATGTAATATGACATTAACACATAATAAATACAGAAAAAAATAAAACCCACATGTCACACACACAGACACACACAATTAAACAGACAGACACACATGGACACACACACACTCACAGAGACACACACACACACACACACACACACACACACACACACACACATGAATTTAAATTCAATCCTAGCATGCAGTTATTTTCCACAAGAAAAATGGAATTAAATTTAAAGTATTGTTTGTTTGTTTTTTGGTCTTGTGGCAGCTGCAGATCTTTTAATTTTGATATTTAAAATCAAAATCCGTTTACCTTGCAATGCTGAGAGTGAGCTCAATTTCCCCAGTGCAAGCAGGAAGCCACGACTGACACCTGTATTACAACCAATCAGAGCACAATATGCTAATGAGTTTCTTCCAGAGAGATTCCTCACTCATAAACACCACTAACCCTCCTGACACAGCCCTGAAACTTAACTCCAGCCCCAAAGTCTAACCCCGAAACACATGAGCCCCTCCTGGCTACCCCCGGTACTACATTTCTTTTTTGGCTATGATGTGCATGATGATAGCAGGATTTGATTGAACTGTATTCCCCAATGTCTGAGGCAGAACATCAGCTACTCTTCCTGGGGTCCACGCAAAACATGAAACATGACATTTTCAGACCAAACTAAACTATAAAAAATGTTGACATTTTCAGATAAAAAAAGTCATATCATACAATATTAAAAGGAGTATAGCTAGTATCGTTTCCTGGCCTATATACATGTACAAACTTCTTTCCATGTATTCTAATAGTCTGGCTTTGAGTTCGACCTGCGGCCCTTTGCTGTCCCATTCTTCTTTTCCTAAACCCAACCGTCGCGTTCTTCCCGCACGTCACAGAAACTTAAGCCCACCCACGACCATTTCCTTAACCTAACCGCGTCGAAAGTGACGCCGATAGTCCCGACCCAGCGCGTTTAGACGCTAAAGGAGACTTTTAGCGTCAGTAACAACGCCAAAGGCACCTGACCGAGCGTCCGTATTTTACGCGACGGGAGTGAGAATCTGTTGGACGTAACGGGGACTGATGTTTTTGAGATTTACTTACCACTTTGCAGCCTCTCTTTAAACATTCTCAGGACCTCCTTCTCCTCCCAGAGGTCGCTGGGGGTCTTAAACCTCTCCTCAGCGGCTGCTGTTGACGTCCAAACTGTGGGACTGGTGGAGGATGTGCTGGGGAGGGGCTCGTGGAACGTGGGGGAGCGCAGCACCGTGTTTTTTTTGTGACTTCATTTTATTCTGGAAGAAAGAAAAAAGAACAACAAACATCCTTAGTTGAATCAGAAATACAGGTAAGAGACAATCATCCCTGGCATTTTTACTCTGTGCTGTGTTTCCAATTCAACTACATATTGTATGTACTATTTGGGAAACATTGGATGTACTATTTATGGTTATACTGTAACTATTAGTTTTCTGTGCCTACACTGAAAAGTGACTTTGTGTCACTTTGCAGTATATTTTCATTAAAAAGTATGACTTTCTTCTTTCAAATGGATTGTTCTAATTGTTCATTTCATAACTATGCTATATTATTCTCACTTCAATATGACTGCTGGAGTGCAGTGTAGGACCACATACGGCAAAATGGAATTGAAATGCATTTTAAGTGCCATTCATATGTAGGACTACATGAGACATTTGGATTTGAGGACCTTTCAAGTCTGTTGCATTAACACAATCTAAAATGAAATGTAATATGACATTAACACATAATAAATACAGAAAAAAATAAAACCCACATGTCACACACACAGACACACACAATTAAACAGACAGACACACATGGACACACACACACTCACAGAGACACACACACACACACACACACACACACACACACACACATGAATTTAAATTCAATCCTAGCATGCAGTTATTTTCCACAAGAAAAATGGAATTAAATTTAAAGTATTGTTTGTTTGTTTTTTGGTCTTGTGGCAGCTGCAGATCTTTTAATTTTGATATTTAAAATCAAAATCCGTTTACCTTGCAATGCTGAGAGTGAGCTCAATTTCCCCAGTGCAAGCAGGAAGCCACGACTGACACCTGTATTACAACCAATCAGAGCACAATATGCTAATGAGTTTCTTCCAGAGAGATTCCTCACTCATAAACACCACTAACCCTCCTGACACAGCCCTGAAACTTAACTCCAGCCCCAAAGTCTAACCCCGAAACACATGAGCCCCTCCTGGCTACCCCCGGTACTACATTTCTTTTTTGGCTATGATGTGCATGATGATAGCAGGATTTGATTGAACTGTATTCCCCAATGTCTGAGGCAGAACATCAGCTACTCTTCCTGGGGTCCACGCAAAACATGAAACATGACATTTTCAGACCAAACTAAACTATAAAAAATGTTGACATTTTCAGATAAAAAAGTCATATCATACAATATTAAAAGGAGTATAGCTAGTATCGTTTCCTGGCCTATATACATGTACAAACTTCTTTCCATGTATTCTAATAGTCTGGCTTTGAGTTCGACCTGCGGCCCTTTGCTGTCCCATTCTTCTTTTCCTAAACCCAACCGTCGCGTTCTTCCCGCACGTCACAGAAACTTAAGCCCACCCACGACCATTTCCTTAACCTAACCGCGTCGAAAGTGACGCCGATAGTCCCGACCCAGCGCGTTTAGACGCTAAAGGAGACTTTTAGCGTCAGTAACAACGCCAAAGGCACCTGACCGAGCGTCCGTATTTTACGCGACGGGAGTGAGAATCTGTTGGACGTAACGGGGACTGATGTTTTTGAGATTTACTTACCACTTTGCAGCCTCTCTTTAAACATTCTCAGGACCTCCTTCTCCTCCCAGAGGTCGCTGGGGGTCTTAAACCTCTCCTCAGCGGCTGCTGTTGACGTCCAAACTGTGGGACTGGTGGAGGATGTGCTGGGGAGGGGCTCGTGGAACGTGGGGGAGCGCAGCACCGTGTTTTTTTTGTGACTTCATTTTATTCTGGAAGAAAGAAAAAAGAACAACAAACATCCTTAGTTGAATCAGAAATACAGGTAAGAGACAATCATCCCTGGCATTTTTACTCTGTGCTGTGTTTCCAATTCAACTACATATTGTATGTACTATTTGGGAAACATTGGATGTACTATTTATGGTTATACTGTAACTATTAGTTTTCTGTGCCTACACTGAAAAGTGACTTTGTGTCACTTTGCAGTATATTTTCATTAAAAAGTATGACTTTCTTCTTTCAAATGGATTGTTCTAATTGTTCATTTCATAACTATGCTATATTATTCTCACTTCAATATGACTGCTGGAGTGCAGTGTAGGACCACATACGGCAAAATGGAATTGAAATGCATTTTAAGTGCCATTCATATGTAGGACTACATGAGACATTTGGATTTGAGGACCTTTCAAGTCTGTTGCATTAACACAATCTAAAATGAAATGTAATATGACATTAACACATAATAAATACAGAAAAAAATAAAACCCACATGTCACACACACAGACACACACACACGTACACATACACACAGACAGACACACACACACACACACAATTAAACAGACAGACACACACGGACACACACACAGACACACACACACGTACACATACACACAGACAGACACACACACACACACACACACACAGACACACACAATTAAACAGACAGACACACATGGACACACACACACACACACACATGAATTTAAATTCAATCCTAGCATGCCAGTTATTTTCCACAAGAAAAATGGAATTAAATTTAAAGTATTGTTTGTTTGTTTTTTGGTCTTGTGGCAGCTGCAGATCTTTTAATTTTGATATTTAAAATCAAAATCCGTTTACCTTGCAATGCTGAGAGTGAGCTCAATTTCCCCAGTGCAAGCAGGAAGCCACGACTGACACCTGTATTACAACCAATCAGAGCACAATATGCTAATGAGTTTCTTCCAGAGAGATTCCTCACTCATAAACACCACTAACCCTCCTGACACAGCCCTGAAACTTAACTCCAGCCCCAAAGTCTAACCCCGAAACACATGAGCCCCTCCTGGCTACCCCCGGTACTGCATTTCTTTTTTGGCTATGATGTGCATGATGATAGCAGGATTTGATTGAACTGTATTCCCCAATGTCTGAGGCAGAACATCCTGGGGTCCACGCAAAACATGAAACATGACATTTTCAGACCAAACTAAACTATAAAAAATGTTGACATTTTCAGATAAAAAAAGTCATATCATACAATATTAAAAGGAGTATAGCTAGTATCGTTTCCTGGCCTATATACATGTACAAACTTCTTTCCATGTATTCTAATAGTCTGGCTTTGAGTTCGACCTGCGGCCCTTTGCTGTCCCATTCTTCTTTTCCTAAACCCAACCGTCGCGTTCTTCCCGCACGTCACAGAAACTTAAGCCCACCCACGACCATTTCCTTAACCTAACCGCGTCGAAAGTGACGCCGATAGTCCCGACCCAGCGCGTTTAGACGCTAAAGGAGACTTTTAGCGTCAGTAACAACGCCAAAGGCACCTGACCGAGCGTCCGTATTTTACGCGACGGGAGTGAGAATCTGTTGGACGTAACGGGGACTGATGTTTTTGAGATTTACTTACCACTTTGCAGCCTCTCTTTAAACATTCTCAGGACCTCCTTCTCCTCCCAGAGGTCGCTGGGGGTCTTAAACCTCTCCTCAGCGGCTGCTGTTGACGTCCAAACTGTGGGACTGGTGGAGGATGTGCTGGGGAGGGGCTCGTGGAACGTGGGGGAGCGCAGCACCGTGTTTTTTTTGTGACTTCATTTTATTCTGGAAGAAAGAAAAAAGAACAACAAACATCCTTAGTTGAATCAGAAATACAGGTAAGAGACAATCATCCCTGGCATTTTTACTCTGTGCTGTGTTTCCAATTCAACTACATATTGTATGTACTATTTGGGAAACATTGGATGTACTATTTATGGTTATACTGTAACTATTAGTTTTCTGTGCCTACACTGAAAAGTGACTTTGTGTCACTTTGCAGTATATTTTCATTAAAAAGTATGACTTTCTTCTTTCAAATGGATTGTTCTAATTGTTCATTTCATAACTATGCTATATTATTCTCACTTCAATATGACTGCTGGAGTGCAGTGTAGGACCACATACGGCAAAATGGAATTGAAATGCATTTTAAGTGCCATTCATATGTAGGACTACATGAGACATTTGGATTTGAGGACCTTTCAAGTCTGTTGCATTAACACAATCTAAAATGAAATGTAATATGACATTAACACATAATAAATACAGAAAAAAATAAAACCCACATGTCACACACACAGACACACACAATTAAACAGACAGACACACATGGACACACACACACTCACAGAGACACACACACACACACACACACATGAATTTAAATTCAATCCTAGCATGCAGTTATTTTCCACAAGAAAAATGGAATTAAATTTAAAGTATTGTTTGTTTGTTTTTTGGTCTTGTGGCAGCTGCAGATCTTTTAATTTTGATATTTAAAATCAAAATCCGTTTACCTTGCAATGCTGAGAGTGAGCTCAATTTCCCCAGTGCAAGCAGGAAGCCACGACTGACACCTGTATTACAACCAATCAGAGCACAATATGCTAATGAGTTTCTTCCAGAGAGATTCCTCATTCATAAACATCCTTATCCCTCCTGACACAGCCCTGAAACTTAACTCCAGCCCCAAAAACTAACCCCGAAACACATGAGCCCCACACCCCCCCCTGGCTACCCCCGGTACTGCATTTGCCTGTGACAGACAGACGAAAGATCAGACAGCCGTGTAACTGATGTATGTAGTATCGTATGTGTTCATGGTTATAGCTGTGAGTTTTGTCTGCCTACACATAACAATAAACAATAAGCCTGTCTTGCAAATGAAATCAAGCCAGTGTCTGTTTTTTTGTTTTTTTTCTCCTGTTAGCAGGTTATTTTGTCAACTTAAATAAGACGTCGCTGTACCGTCTACGGTACAGATTGTGGCAGTGGTGTCGCTGTAATCTCCATTTATAAACGTTTTTATAACTTTAAAGCATTAAATCTTCAAAATATACAGCCATGCGACACACCAATTTAAAGCTTAGCGTCTCAGGATTCCATTAAGCCCACACACAAAGCATAAGATGATTTACAGCAGTTACACAACTGCTACAAAGTTATAATAAATAAAACAATACAGCGTAAACAGCGCAGCCCGTGTGTTTTGCATCCTTACCTGTTTCCCTGTCCCTTTGGCCACTGCGTGGATTTTTTGCCCAAAGCTTTTTTTTCTTAAATCCCCAAGAGTCCAAGGAAATGGAATATCCAAGCCATTATATCCAAAACGAGCTGTTTGCCTCACAATCTTGACGTTTCTGGCCGAATCACAACGGAAAATCGCTGAACTGTTTTTCATTTCCGCACTTCTAACGCTGCTCGCTTCTCTCCCGAGGGTCCTAGCAACTTGATGTGGGCGTCATTCTATTCCCTGAGTTCTAAGCTTTCCATCGATACCTGATATAAGCCAATCGGTGCAGGTTTGGCTGTGATACACCAATAATAAAGCTGAAGTCTCCTCTGACGCGTTTGGGACCACGCGGAAATGATCGACATTTGCTCGGACCAGTTAGATGTAAATGCCCTCAGACCCGGCTACATTTGTAGCCAATGAGCAGACAAGTCGATCGATACCAAATTTGCCGGTGAAATTTTAACCCTGTAATGGCTGGAGCTGTGTCAAAGCAAAAACAGGGCCTCATATAAGCATTTCACACCCTGTGCAGTTCATAATGACTTATTTCTATATATTTAGGTATATAGTTATTTCAAGTATGTGTATGATTGATGTGGATGTGTTTGTGTATTTGAGAAGTTTTTTTATTTTGTACTTTATTGGCTTTTTTCTTTGCACTTTTCAAATAAAAATCAGAAAAACGCACAGACATATATGTAGAAAAAAATTCATATAAAATCAATTTTTGAGTCTTTTGGCTTCTGGATTTTTTCTGTAGTAAGCTGAGACATGTGGCTAATGTCCTGGATTGTCTGTCACCTGGAATATATGTTCACAGCAGTGGATTTTAATCATTTTATAGATGTATGACTTGGACGGAAATAGAAACCCTCCATTCTAGCCTCTGTAACTCTGTGTCAGTAAGGCCTAGAATCACTCTGACACTTGGAACAAACACTTGAGAGTGTTTTCTTTCCAGTGGTACCAGGCACATCCCTGAGTGTCAAAGTATATGGGAGCTGTACCAATTTTAATTTGGGTATGACGTTTAGACCAAAAGCTTGAAAATGCAGGTGATACTAAAGAGGTTAAAATGTACTTTCAATAGATTCCTCTGCGTCATTTTAAAAGTGTGAAGACAACATCCTTAGAAACGCCCTAAATGTAAACTGTGTAATTCTGGGGAAGATAAGGATGCATCTCAGAAACTGCTGTGATTCTCATTAGCTCTAAAGAACATTTACTGTATTTCAAGATATTTTTTAAACAGAAAAATCTAGCAAGATTACCTTGTCAATGCTGAGAATGAACGTGAAAGACAGCAGTCCTCCAATTAATGCTGCAAGGCACAGAGCTGTATTTATAAATCCTTGCCTTGCTTCCAACCCATCAGAGCACAGTATGCCAATGAGTTTCTTCCAGAGCATAAACATCCCTATCCCTCCTGACACAGCCCTGAAACTTAACTCCAGCCCCAAAGTCTAACCCCGAAACACATCAGCCCCTCCTGGCTACCCCCGGTACTGCATTTCTTTTCTGGCTATTATGTGCACATTGATAACATGATTTGATTGAACTGTATTCCCCAATTTCTGAGGCAGAACATCAGCTACTCTTCCTGGGGTCCACGCACAAGATGAAACATGACATTTTCAGACCAAACTAAACTATAAAAAATGTTGACATTTTCAGATAAAAAAAAGTCATATCATATAATTTTAAAAGGACTATAGCTAGTATCGTTTCCTGGCCTATATACATGTACAAACTTCTTTCCATGTATTCTAATAGTAATATGTAGCACACAAATACATACAGAGACACAAAGACACACACACACACACACACACACACACCTCTCCCCCATCAACTGATTTATATATCAAATTCATTCACTTTCATTTTCAACTGCTGATTTATTCTCACTGAAGGGCTTATTTCATATTTCTTGCTGTTTTGTAATGCCTTCATGTGTGTTCATACTGTGATATATTGCCTGTAACACCAACAACCCTGGAACAGTGGCACCATCTGCTGGACTAAATCAGAAAGGGACGTTCTGCAAGAAAGCTCCTCAGGCCAGGACCTGCACAGGTTCATTTTAACTCGCATGTAAACACAGTTTGCCCAGTATTAGGCTGCACAAACTCCATCAACTGTTTGGTGTATACGTATTTGTTAATGTTATCAGTTTGTTGTAACCACGCCAGATGAAAACACATTCCGTTCGGGAGATACAGACGACCTATTTCAGACTTTGTCAGAAAGCAGTACTTTGCTCCATCTGTTTGACGTCTTTGCATCACCCTTCTGTGAAAATAAATCATTGTTAAAATGGATTTAAGTCCTCATAATTAGATGTCAAGGATTCTTCAAACTCTGTGGTCTTATATTTCTGTTGTTATCACATTATTATACAGCGCATAATTTGAATATCAATGTGGTTATTGTTTTTCTGTAAAAACATGTTACATGTTACAACACGTTACTTTCCCCTGAAATATTCAATATTTACTGAAGCCTTTTTTGTAAGATAAATATGTATTTTCAAAGATTTACTGTGGCGTTGCAAATGAGTATGTACATGTGAAATCAGGTCACAGACTGACGTCGGTTTTTTATTCATTAAAACAAACACAGTCGCTACATGATTAATACTTATCAAACTAAAACAAATGTGTATAATAACTCAAGAGGAATTTGTGTAAAAACCCAGAGTACTGACCCCGAATGAGCCACAATGAATCTATTTGTTGTTGAAACTTTAAAACAATTTGCTTTGGTCAATTATTTTGAATTTTGCTCTGCTCACCAACACACATATGTACAACACGTTCGAGCAAAACAAGAAAATTAGTTAAAAAAAAACAAGAAAATTATTAAGGGCGGCCTCTAGCTCTCCCAGTGGGAGCGTTGGCCCCACGTTGCCCGAGTCCTGCAGCGGCCCGGCTTTGAGTTCGACCTGCGGCCCTTTGCTGCGTGTCGTCCCCCATCCCTCTCCCCCAACAATGATTAGCCACTGTCACTGTGATAGGGGGGGGGGGGAAAGGCCCAAAAAAGAATCTTTAAAATAAAAAAAAAAAGCAAATTAATCCCTTTGTAGCGTTTTTTGAAGTTTGGATTTGAGCTCAGCCTCAATCAACGACGATCGCCTCTTCTTTTTAAGGACCGTCTTAATTTTCTCTGCCAGGAATTCTGTCCCTCTTGGTCTGAAACCAGGCAGCCAAATTCTGAGGTCCTCCCCAGCCTTTTTTATGGCAGATGCCCTCGCCATCAGGTTCTTGGTGTCTGAAAAACAAGCATCACAAGTTGCTGTAACTAACCACTGTTAATCTCTGTCATGCCACAGCGTGTCAATGCCGCATCTGGGTCAATATCACCATGAGGTGCCTTTGAGACTTCCCCATTTCCCCCCAAAAAAGCTGAGATTTTCCATCGAAGTTCATTTTCATTGTATTGAGTATATGTTATGCTGTTAGAAATGCATATTGGTCAAGCTCCCACACTTTTTTATGAATTAACTGCAAGCAGACAATTTACATGCAAACACAGCAAAATATGTCCACCCTGTCATGGACAATTTCAAAGCAGAATAAATACATTGTAATTACATAGTGATTGTAAAACGTACATTTTCAGAAAACTATTTAGTCACTTTCTCAACCAATATATTTTAGTTAATGGGAAAAGTATTTGGATAATAATGAAATTATGGCAAACTATTTCTAAATAAAATCTAACAAAGATATCTGGTCAAACTTTGAAACAATACTATTTGGCCCTCATTTGTTTATAAAGGAATCACACAAACGATTTTGCTAACTTGCGAAAATAATTTTGTGGTGGACACGTTGTGAAATGTCATTGAATGGCCTCATAAATGCAAGGAACAATGCAAGAAAATGATGTTAAAAAAATGCCTTTTCCCATGTAAGGGGAAATTACCAGTTGAACAGACTGGTTTTGATCCACTCTACCTGCATGCAGCCACTGAATAAAGTGGCTGCATGCAGGTAGAGTGGATCTAAACCCAACCGTCCCATTCTCCTTTTCCTAAAACCAACCGTCCCCTTCTTCCCGCGCGTCACAGAAACGTAAGCCCACCCATGACCATTTCCTTAACCTAACCGCGTCGAAAGTGACGCCGATAGTCCCGACCCAGCGCGTTTAGATAAAGCGCGTTTAGACGCTAAAGGAGACTTTTAGCGTCAGTAACAACGCCAAAGGCACCTGACCGAGCGTCCGTATTTTACGCGACGGGAGTGAGAATCTGTTGGACGTAACGGGGACTGATGTTTTTGAGATTTACTTACCACTTTGCAGCCTCTCTTTAAACATTCTCAGGACCTCCTTCTCCTCCCAGAGGTCGCTGGGGGTCTTAAACCTCTCCTCAGCGGCTGCTGTTGACGTCCAAACTGTGGGACTGGTGGAGGATGTGCTGGGGAGGGGCTCGTGGAACGTGGGGGAGCGCAGCACCGTGTTTTTTTTGTGACTTCATTTTATTCTGGAAGAAAGAAAAAAGAACAAAAAACATCCTTAGTTGAATCAGAAATACAGGTAAGAGACAATCATCCCTGGCATTTTTACTCTGTGCTGTGTTTCCAATTCAACTACATATTGTATGTACTATTTGGGAAACATTGGATGTACTATTTATGGTTATACTGTAACTATTAGTTTTCTGTGCCTACACTGAAAAGTGACTTTGTGTCACTTTGCAGTATATTTTCATTAAAAAGTATGACTTTCTTCTTTCAAATGGATTGTTCTAATTGTTCATTTCATAACTATGCTATATTATTCTCACTTCAATATGACTGCTGGAGTGCAGTGTAGGACCACATACGGCAAAATGGAATTGAAATGCATTTTAAGTGCCATTCATATGTAGGACTACATGAGACATTTGGATTTGAGGACCTTTCAAGTCTGTTGCATTAACACAATCTAAAATGAAATGTAATATGACATTAACACATAATAAATACAGAAAAAAATAAAACCCACATGTCACACACACAGACACACACACACGTACACATACACACAGACAGACACACACACACACACACACACACAGACACACACAATTAAACAGACAGACACACACGGACACACACACAGACACACACACACGTACACATACACACAGACAGACACACACACACACACACACACACAGACACACACAATTAAACAGACAGACACACATGGACACACACACACACACACATGAATTTAAATTCAATCCTAGCATGCCAGTTATTTTCCACAAGAAAAATGGAATTAAATTTAAAGTATTGTTTGTTTGTTTTTTGGTCTTGTGGCAGCTGCAGATCTTTTAATTTTGATATTTAAAATCAAAATCCGTTTACCTTGCAATGCTGAGAGTGAGCTCAATTTCCCCAGTGCAAGCAGGAAGCCACGACTGACACCTGTATTACAACCAATCAGAGCACAATATGCTAATGAGTTTCTTCCAGAGAGATTCCTCACTCATAAACACCACTAACCCTCCTGACACAGCCCTGAAACTTAACTCCAGCCCCAAAGTCTAACCCCGAAACACATGAGCCCCTCCTGGCTACCCCCGGTACTACATTTCTTTTTTGGCTATGATGTGCATGATGATAGCAGGATTTGATTGAACTGTATTCCCCAATGTCTGAGGCAGAACATCAGCTACTGTTCCTGGGGTCCACGCAAAACATGAAACATGACATTTTCAGACCAAACTAAACTATAAAAAATGTTGACATTTTCAGATAAAAAAAGTCATATCATATAATATTAAAAGGAGTATAGCTAGTATCGTTTCCTGGCCTATATACATGTACAAACTTCTTTCCATGTATTCTAATAGTCTGGCTTTGAGTTCGACCTGCGGCCCTTTGCTGTCCCGTTCTTCTTTTCCTAAACCCAACCGTCCCATTCTTCTTTTCCTAAACCCAACCGTCCCGTTCTTCCCGCGCGTCACAGAAACTTAAGCCCACCCACGACCATTTCCTTAACCTAACCGCGTCGAAAGTGACGCCGATAGTCCCGACCCAGCGCGTTTAGACGCTAAAGGAGACTTTTAGCGTCAGTAACAACGCCAAAGGCACCTGACCGAGCGTCCGTATTTTACGCGACGGGAGTGAGAATCTGTTGGACGTAACGGGGACTGATGTTTTTGAGATTTACTTACCACTTTGCAGCCTCTCTTTAAACATTCTCAGGACCTCCTTCTCCTCCCAGAGGTCGCTGGGGGTCTTAAACCTCTCCTCAGCGGCTGCTGTTGACGTCCAAACTGTGGGACTGGTGGAGGATGTGCTGGGGAGGGGCTCGTGGAACGTGGGGGAGCGCAGCACCGTGTTTTTTTTGTGACTTCATTTTATTCTGGAAGAAAGAAAAAAGAACAACAAACATCCTTAGTTGAATCAGAAATACAGGTAAGAGACAATCATCCCTGGCATTTTTACTCTGTGCTGTGTTTCCAATTCAACTACATATTGTATGTACTATTTGGGAAACATTGGATGTACTATTTATGGTTATACTGTAACTATTAGTTTTCTGTGCCTACACTGAAAAGTGACTTTGTGTCACTTTGCAGTATATTTTCATTAAAAAGTATGACTTTCTTCTTTCAAATGGATTGTTCTAATTGTTCATTTCATAACTATGCTATATTATTCTCACTTCAATATGACTGCTGGAGTGCAGTGTAGGACCACATACGGCAAAATGGAATTGAAATGCATTTTAAGTGCCATTCATATGTAGGACTACATGAGACATTTGGATTTGAGGACCTTTCAAGTCTGTTGCATTAACACAATCTAAAATGAAATGTAATATGACATTAACACATAATAAATACAGAAAAAAATAAAACCCACATGTCACACACACAGACACACACAATTAAACAGACAGACACACATGGACACACACACACTCACAGAGACACACACACACACACACACACACACACACACACACACACACACATGAATTTAAATTCAATCCTAGCATGCAGTTATTTTCCACAAGAAAAATGGAATTAAATTTAAAGTATTGTTTGTTTGTTTTTTGGTCTTGTGGCAGCTGCATATCTTTTAATTTTGATATTTAAAATCAAAATCCGTTTACCTTGCAATGCTGAGAGTGAGCTCAATTTCCCCAGTGCAAGCAGGAAGCCACGACTGACACCTGTATTACAACCAATCAGAGCACAATATGCTAATGAGTTTCTTCCAGAGAGATTCCTCACTCATAAACACCACTAACCCTCCTGACACAGCCCTGAAACTTAACTCCAGCCCCAAAGTCTAACCCCGAAACACATGAGCCCCTCCTGGCTACCCCCGGTACTACATTTCTTTTTTGGCTATGATGTGCATGATGATAGCAGGATTTGATTGAACTGTATTCCCCAATGTCTGAGGCAGAACATCAGCTACTCTTCCTGGGGTCCACGCAAAACATGAAACATGACATTTTCAGACCAAACTAAACTATAAAAAATGTTGACATTTTCAGATAAAAAAAGTCATATCATACAATATTAAAAGGAGTATAGCTAGTATCGTTTCCTGGCCTATATACATGTACAAACTTCTTTCCATGTATTCTAATAGTCTGGCTTTGAGTTCGACCTGCGGCCCTTTGCTGTCCCATTCTTCTTTTCCTAAACCCAACCGTCGCGTTCTTCCCGCACGTCACAGAAACTTAAGCCCACCCACGACCATTTCCTTAACCTAACCGCGTCGAAAGTGACGCCGATAGTCCCGACCCAGCGCGTTTAGACGCTAAAGGAGACTTTTAGCGTCAGTAACAACGCCAAAGGCACCTGACCGAGCGTCCGTATTTTACGCGACGGGAGTGAGAATCTGTTGGACGTAACGGGGACTGATGTTTTTGAGATTTACTTACCACTTTGCAGCCTCTCTTTAAACATTCTCAGGACCTCCTTCTCCTCCCAGAGGTCGCTGGGGGTCTTAAACCTCTCCTCAGCGGCTGCTGTTGACGTCCAAACTGTGGGACTGGTGGAGGATGTGCTGGGGAGGGGCTCGTGGAACGTGGGGGAGCGCAGCACCGTGTTTTTTTTGTGACTTCATTTTATTCTGGAAGAAAGAAAAAAGAACAACAAACATCCTTAGTTGAATCAGAAATACAGGTAAGAGACAATCATCCCTGGCATTTTTACTCTGTGCTGTGTTTCCAATTCAACTACATATTGTATGTACTATTTGGGAAACATTGGATGTACTATTTATGGTTATACTGTAACTATTAGTTTTCTGTGCCTACACTGAAAAGTGACTTTGTGTCACTTTGCAGTATATTTTCATTAAAAAGTATGACTTTCTTCTTTCAAATGGATTGTTCTAATTGTTCATTTCATAACTATGCTATATTATTCTCACTTCAATATGACTGCTGGAGTGCAGTGTAGGACCACATACGGCAAAATGGAATTGAAATGCATTTTAAGTGCCATTCATATGTAGGACTACATGAGACATTTGGATTTGAGGACCTTTCAAGTCTGTTGCATTAACACAATCTAAAATGAAATGTAATATGACATTAACACATAATAAATACAGAAAAAAATAAAACCCACATGTCACACACACAGACACACACAATTAAACAGACAGACACACATGGACACACACACACTCACAGAGACACACACACACACACACACACACACACACACACACACACATGAATTTAAATTCAATCCTAGCATGCAGTTATTTTCCACAAGAAAAATGGAATTAAATTTAAAGTATTGTTTGTTTGTTTTTTGGTCTTGTGGCAGCTGCATATCTTTTAATTTTGATATTTAAAATCAAAATCCGTTTACCTTGCAATGCTGAGAGTGAGCTCAATTTCCCCAGTGCAAGCAGGAAGCCACGACTGACACCTGTATTACAACCAATCAGAGCACAATATGCTAATGAGTTTCTTCCAGAGAGATTCCTCACTCATAAACACCACTAACCCTCCTGACACAGCCCTGAAACTTAACTCCAGCCCCAAAGTCTAACCCCGAAACACATGAGCCCCTCCTGGCTACCCCCGGTACTGCATTTCTTTTTTGGCTATGATGTGCATGATGATAGCAGGATTTGATTGAACTGTATTCCCCAATGTCTGAGGCAGAACATCAGCTACTCTTCCTGGGGTCCACGCAAAACATGAAACATGACATTTTCAGACCAAACTAAACTATAAAAAATGTTGACATTTTCAGATAAAAAAAGTCATATCATACAATATTAAAAGGAGTATAGCTAGTATCGTTTCCTGGCCTATATACATGTACAAACTTCTTTCCATGTATTCTAATAGTCTGGCTTTGAGTTCGACCTGCGGCCCTTTGCTGTCCCATTCTTCTTTTCCTAAACCCAACCGTCGCGTTCTTCCCGCACGTCACAGAAACTTAAGCCCACCCACGACCATTTCCTTAACCTAACCGCGTCGAAAGTGACGCCGATAGTCCCGACCCAGCGCGTTTAGACGCTAAAGGAGACTTTTAGCGTCAGTAACAACGCCAAAGGCACCTGACCGAGCGTCCGTATTTTACGCGACGGGAGTGAGAATCTGTTGGACGTAACGGGGACTGATGTTTTTGAGATTTACTTACCACTTTGCAGCCTCTCTTTAAACATTCTCAGGACCTCCTTCTCCTCCCAGAGGTCGCTGGGGGTCTTAAACCTCTCCTCAGCGGCTGCTGTTGACGTCCAAACTGTGGGACTGGTGGAGGATGTGCTGGGGAGGGGCTCGTGGAACGTGGGGGAGCGCAGCACCGTGTTTTTTTTGTGACTTCATTTTATTCTGGAAGAAAGAAAAAAGAACAACAAACATCCTTAGTTGAATCAGAAATACAGGTAAGAGACAATCATCCCTGGCATTTTTACTCTGTGCTGTGTTTCCAATTCAACTACATATTGTATGTACTATTTGGGAAACATTGGATGTACTATTTATGGTTATACTGTAACTATTAGTTTTCTGTGCCTACACTGAAAAGTGACTTTGTGTCACTTTGCAGTATATTTTCATTAAAAAGTATGACTTTCTTCTTTCAAATGGATTGTTCTAATTGTTCATTTCATAACTATGCTATATTATTCTCACTTCAATATGACTGCTGGAGTGCAGTGTAGGACCACATACGGCAAAATGGAATTGAAATGCATTTTAAGTGCCATTCATATGTAGGACTACATGAGACATTTGGATTTGAGGACCTTTCAAGTCTGTTGCATTAACACAATCTAAAATGAAATGTAATATGACATTAACACATAATAAATACAGAAAAAAATAAAACCCACATGTCACACACACAGACACACACAATTAAACAGACAGACACACATGGACACACACACACTCACAGAGACACACACACACACACACACACACACACACACACATGAATTTAAATTCAATCCTAGCATGCAGTTATTTTCCACAAGAAAAATGGAATTAAATTTAAAGTATTGTTTGTTTGTTTTTTGGTCTTGTGGCAGCTGCATATCTTTTAATTTTGATATTTAAAATCAAAATCCGTTTACCTTGCAATGCTGAGAGTGAGCTCAATTTCCCCAGTGCAAGCAGGAAGCCACGACTGACACCTGTATTACAACCAATCAGAGCACAATATGCTAATGAGTTTCTTCCAGAGAGATTCCTCATTCATAAACACCACTAACCCTCCTGACACAGCCCTGAAACTTAACTCCAGCCCCAAAGTCTAACCCCGAAACACATGAGCCCCTCCTGGCTACCCCCGGTACTGCATTTCTTTTTTGGCTATGATGTGCATGATGATAGCAGGATTTGATTGAACTGTATTCCCCAATGTCTGAGGCAGAACATCAGCTACTCTTCCTGGGGTCCACGCAAAACATGAAACATGACATTTTCAGACCAAACTAAACTATAAAAAATGTTGACATTTTCAGATAAAAAAAGTCATATCATATAATATTAAAAGGAGTATAGCTAGTGCTGGGGAGCGCAGCACCGTGTTTTTTTTGTGACTTCATTTTATTCTGGAAGAAAGAAAAAAGAACAAAAAACATCCTTAGTTGAATCAGAAATACAGGTAAGAGACAATCATCCCTGGCATTTTTACTCTGTGCTGTGTTTCAAATTCAACTACATATTGTATGTACTATTTGGGAAACATTGGATGTACTATTTATGGTTATACTGTAACTATTAGTTTTCTGTGCCTACACTGAAAAGTGACTTTGTGTCACTTTGCAGTATATTTTCATTAAAAAGTATGACTTTCTTCTTTCAAATGGATTGTTCTAATTGTTCATTTCATAACTATGCTATATTATTCTCACTTCAATATGACTGCTGGAGTGCAGTGTAGGACCACATACGGCAACATGGAATTGAAATGCATTTTAAGTGCCATTCATATGTAGGACTACATGAGACATTTGGATTTGAGGACCTTTCAAGTCTGTTGCATTAACACAATCTAAAATGAAATGTAATATGACATTAACACATAATAAATACAGAAAAAAATAAAACCCACATGTCACACACACAGACACACACAATTAAACAGACAGACACACATGGACACACACACACTCACAGAGACACACACACACACACACACACACACACACACACACATGAATTTAAATTCAATCCTAGCATGCAGTTATTTTCCACAAGAAAAATGGAATTAAATTTAAAGTATTGTTTGTTTGTTTTTTGGTCTTGTGGCAGCTGCATATCTTTTAATTTTGATATTTAAAATCAAAATCCGTTTACCTTGCAATGCTGAGAGTGAGCTCAATTTCCCCAGTGCAAGCAGGAAGCCACGACTGACACCTGTATTACAACCAATCAGAGCACAATATGCTAATGAGTTTCTTCCAGAGAGATTCCTCATTCATAAACATCCTTATCCCTCCTGACACAGCCCTGAAACTTAACTCCAGCCCCAAAAACTAACCCCGAAACACATGAGCCCCCCACCCCCCCCTGGCTACCCCCGGTACTGCATTTGCCTGTGACAGACAGACGAAAGATCAGACAGCCGTGTAACTGATGTATGTAGTATCGTATGTGTTCATGGTTATAGCTGTGAGTTTTGTCTGCCTACACATAACAATAAACAATAAGCCTGTCTTGCAAATGAAATCAAGCCAGTGTCTGTTTTTTGGTTTTTTTTCTCCTGTTAGCAGGTTATTTTGTGAACTTAAAATGTACTTTCAATAGATTCCTCTGTGTCATTTTAAAAGTGTGAAGACAACATCCTTAGAAACGCCCTAAATGTAAACTGTGTAATTCTGGGGAAGATAAGGATGCATCTCAGAAACTGCTGTGATTCTCATTAGCTCTAAAGAACATTTACTGTATTTCAAGATATGTTTTAAAACAGAAAAATCTAGCAAGATTACCTTGTCAATGCTGAGAATGAACGTGAAAGACAGCAGTCCTCCAATTAATGCTGCAAGGCACAGAGCTGTATTTATAAATCCTTGCCTTGCTTCCAACCCATCAGAGCACAGTATGCCAATGAGTTTCTTCCAGAGCATAAACATCCCTATCCCTCCTGACACAGCCCTGAAACTTAACTCCAGCCCCAAAGTCTAACCCCGAAACACATGAGCCCCTCCTGGCTACCCCCGGTACTGCATTTCTTTTCTGGCTATGATGTGCATGATGATAGCAGGATTTGATTGAACTGTATTCCCCAATGTCTGAGGCAGAACATCAGCTACTCTTCCTGGGGTCCACGCAAAACATGAAACATGACATTTTCAGACCAAACTAAACTATAAAAAATGTTGACATTTTCAGATAAAAAAAGTCATATCATATAATATTAAAAGGAGTATAGCTAGTATCGTTTCCTGGCCTATATACATGTACAAACTTCTTTCCATGTATTCTAATAGTCTGGCTTTGAGTTCGACCTGCGGCCCTTTGCTGTCCCGTTCTTCTTTTCCTAAACCCAACCGTCCCATTCTTCTTTTCCTAAACCCAACCGTCCCCTTCTTCCCGCGCGTCACAGAAACTTAAGCCCACCCACGACCATTTCCTTAACCTAACCGCGTCGAAAGTGACGCCGATAGTCCCGACCCAGCGCGTTTAGACGCTAAAGGAGACTTTTAGCGTCAGTAACAACGCCAAAGGCACCTGACCGAGCGTCCGTATTTTACGCGACGGGAGTGAGAATCTGTTGGACGTAACGGGGACTGATGTTTTTGAGATTTACTTACCACTTTGCAGCCTCTCTTTAAACATTCTCAGGACCTCCTTCTCCTCCCAGAGGTCGCTGGGGGTCTTAAACCTCTCCTCAGCGGCTGCTGTTGACGTCCAAACTGTGGGACTGGTGGAGGATGTGCTGGGGAGGGGCTCGTGGAACGTGGGGGAGCGCAGCACCGTGTTTTTTTTGTGACTTCATTTTATTCTGGAAGAAAGAAAAAAGAACAACAAACATCCTTAGTTGAATCAGAAATACAGGTAAGAGACAATCATCCCTGGCATTTTTACTCTGTGCTGTGTTTCCAATTCAACTACATATTGTATGTACTATTTGGGAAACATTGGATGTACTATTTATGGTTATACTGTAACTATTAGTTTTCTGTGCCTACACTGAAAAGTGACTTTGTGTCACTTTGCAGTATATTTTCATTAAAAAGTATGACTTTCTTCTTTCAAATGGATTGTTCTAATTGTTCATTTCATAACTATGCTATATTATTCTCACTTCAATATGACTGCTGGAGTGCAGTGTAGGACCACATACGGCAAAATGGAATTGAAATGCATTTTAAGTGCCATTCATATGTAGGACTACATGAGACATTTGGATTTGAGGACCTTTCAAGTCTGTTGCATTAACACAATCTAAAATGAAATGTAATATGACATTAACACATAATAAATACAGAAAAAAATAAAACCCACATGTCACACACACAGACACACACACACGTACACATACACACAGACAGACACACACACACACACACACACACAGACACACACAATTAAACAGACAGACACACACGGACACACACACAGACACACACACACACGTACACATACACACAGACAGACACACACACACACACACACAGACACACACAATTAAACAGACAGACACACATGGACACACACACACACACACATGAATTTAAATTCAATCCTAGCATGCCAGTTATTTTCCACAAGAAAAATGGAATTAAATTTAAAGTATTGTTTGTTTGTTTTTTGGTCTTGTGGCAGCTGCAGATCTTTTAATTTTGATATTTAAAATCAAAATCCGTTTACCTTGCAATGCTGAGAGTGAGCTCAATTTCCCCAGTGCAAGCAGGAAGCCACGACTGACACCTGTATTACAACCAATCAGAGCACAATATGCTAATGAGTTTCTTCCAGAGAGATTCCTCACTCATAAACACCACTAACCCTCCTGACACAGCCCTGAAACTTAACTCCAGCCCCAAAAACTAACCCCGAAACACATCAGCCCCCCCTGGCTACCCCCGGTACTGCATTTCTTTTCTGGCTATGATGTGCATGATGATAGCAGGATTTGATTGAACTGTATTCCCCAATGTCTGAGGCAGAACATCAGCTACTCTTCCTGGGGTCCACGCAAAACATGAAACATGACATTTTCAGACCAAACTAAACTATAAAAAATGTTGACATTTTCAGATAAAAAAAGTCATATCATATAATATTAAAAGGAGTATAGCTAGTATCGTTTCCTGGCCTATATACATGTACAAACTTCTTTCCATGTATTCTAATAGTCTGGCTTTGAGTTNTTTTAGCGTCAGTAACAACGCCAAAGGCACCTGACCGAGCGTCCGTATTTTACGCGACGGGAGTGAGAATCTGTTGGACGTAACGGGGACTGATGTTTTTGAGATTTACTTACCACTTTGCAGCCTCTCTTTAAACATTCTCAGGACCTCCTTCTCCTCCCAGAGGTCGCTGGGGGTCTTAAACCTCTCCTCAGCGGCTGCTGTTGACGTCCAAACTGTGGGACTGGTGGAGGATGTGCTGGGGAGGGGCTCGTGGAACGTGGGGGAGCGCAGCACCGTGTTTTTTTTGTGACTTCATTTTATTCTGGAAGAAAGAAAAAAGAACAACAAACATCCTTAGTTGAATCAGAAATACAGGTAAGAGACAATCATCCCTGGCATTTTTACTCTGTGCTGTGTTTCCAATTCAACTACATATTGTATGTACTATTTGGGAAACATTGGATGTACTATTTATGGTTATACTGTAACTATTAGTTTTCTGTGCCTACACTGAAAAGTGACTTTGTGTCACTTTGCAGTATATTTTCATTAAAAAGTATGACTTTCTTCTTTCAAATGGATTGTTCTAATTGTTCATTTCATAACTATGCTATATTATTCTCACTTCAATATGACTGCTGGAGTGCAGTGTAGGACCACATACGGCAAAATGGAATTGAAATGCATTTTAAGTGCCATTCATATGTAGGACTACATGAGACATTTGGATTTGAGGACCTTTCAAGTCTGTTGCATTAACACAATCTAAAATGAAATGTAATATGACATTAACACATAATAAATACAGAAAAAAATAAAACCCACATGTCACACACACAGACACACACAATTAAACAGACAGACACACATGGACACACACACACTCACAGAGACACACACACACACACACACACACACACACACATGAATTTAAATTCAATCCTAGCATGCAGTTATTTTCCACAAGAAAAATGGAATTAAATTTAAAGTATTGTTTGTTTGTTTTTTGGTCTTGTGGCAGCTGCATATCTTTTAATTTTGATATTTAAAATCAAAATCCGTTTACCTTGCAATGCTGAGAGTGAGCTCAATTTCCCCAGTGCAAGCAGGAAGCCACGACTGACACCTGTATTACAACCAATCAGAGCACAATATGCTAATGAGTTTCTTCCAGAGAGATTCCTCATTCATAAACATCCTTATCCCTCCTGACACAGCCCTGAAACTTAACTCCAGCCCCAAAAACTAACCCCGAAACACATGAGCCCCACACCCCCCCCTGGCTACCCCCGGTACTGCATTTGCCTGTGACAGACAGACGAAAGATCAGACAGCCGTGTAACTGATGTATGTAGTATCGTATGTGTTCATGGTTATAGCTGTGAGTTTTGTCTGCCTACACATAACAATAAACAATAAGCCTGTCTTGCAAATGAAATCAAGCCAGTGTCTGTTTTTTTGTTTTTTTTCTCCTGTTAGCAGGTTATTTTGTGAACTTAAAATGTACTTTCAATAGATTCCTCTGTGTCATTTTAAAAGTGTGAAGACAACATCCTTAGAAACGCCCTAAATGTAAACTGTGTAATTCTGGGGAAGATAAGGATGCATCTCAGAAACTGCTGTGATTCTCATTAGCTCTAAAGAACATTTACTGTATTTCAAGATATTTTTTAAACAGAAAAATCTAGCAAGATTACCTTGTCAATGCTGAGAATGAACGTGAAAGACAGCAGTCCTCCAATTAATGCTGCAAGGCACAGAGCTGTATTTATAAATCCTTGCCTTGCTTCCAACCCATCAGAGCACAGTATGCCAATGAGTTTCTTCCAGAGCATAAACATCCCTATCCCTCCTGACACAGCCCTGAAACTTAACTCCAGCCCCAAAGTCTAACCCCGAAACACATCAGCCCCTCCTGGCTACCCCCGGTACTGCATTTCTTTTCTGGCTATTATGTGCACATTGATAACATGATTTGATTGAACTGTATTCCCCAATGTCTGAGGCAGAACATCAGCTACTCTTCCTGGGGTCCACGCACAAACATGAAACATGACATTTTCAGACCAAACTAAACTATAAAAAATGTTGACATTTTCAGATAAAAAAAGTCATATCATATAATATTAAAAGGAGTATAGCTAGTATCGTTTCCTGGCCTATATACATGTACAAACTTCTTTCCATGTATTCTAATAGTCTGGCTTTGAGTTCGACCTGCGGCCCTTTGCTGTCCCGTTCTTCTTTTCCTAAACCCAACCGTCCCATTCTTCTTTTCCTAAACCCAACCGTCCCCTTCTTCCCGCGCGTCACAGAAACTTAAGCCCACCCACGACCATTTCCTTAACCTAACCGCGTCGAAAGTGACGCCGATAGTCCCGACCCAGCGCGTTTAGACGCTAAAGGAGACTTTTAGCGTCAGTAACAACGCCAAAGGCACCTGACCGAGCGTCCGTATTTTACGCGACGGGAGTGAGAATCTGTTGGACGTAACGGGGACTGATGTTTTTGAGATTTACTTACCACTTTGCAGCCTCTCTTTAAACATTCTCAGGACCTCCTTCTCCTCCCAGAGGTCGCTGGGGGTCTTAAACCTCTCCTCAGCGGCTGCTGTTGACGTCCAAACTGTGGGACTGGTGGAGGATGTGCTGGGGAGGGGCTCGTGGAACGTGGGGGAGCGCAGCACCGTGTTTTTTTGTGACTTCATTTTATTCTGGAAGAAAGAAAAAAGAACAACAAACATCCTTAGTTGAATCAGAAATACAGGTAAGAGACAATCATCCCTGGCATTTTTACTCTGTGCTGTGTTTCCAATTCAACTACATATTGTATGTACTATTTGGGAAACATTGGATGTACTATTTATGGTTATACTGTAACTATTAGTTTTCTGTGCCTACACTGAAAAGTGACTTTGTGTCACTTTGCAGTATATTTTCATTAAAAAGTATGACTTTCTTCTTTCAAATGGATTGTTCTAATTGTTCATTTCATAACTATGCTATATTATTCTCACTTCAATATGACTGCTGGAGTGCAGTGTAGCTGGTGTATGCCGTTTTACCTTAACTTTACGTAAAATTCACGGTAAGTATACATCCTGATGTACTCTGTAAACCTAAACTCCTGGAAAGTTCAGACTTGCATTAACACAATCTAAAATGAAATGTAATATGACATTAACACATAATAAATACAGAAAAAAATAAAACCCACATGTCACACACACAGACACACACAATTAAACAGACAGACACACATGGACGGACACACACACACTCACAGAGACACACACACACACACACACACACACACACACACACACACACACACATGAATTTAAATTCAATCCTAGCATGCCAGTTATTTTCCACAAGAAAAATGGAATTAAATTTAAAGTATTGTTTGTTTGTTTTTTGGTCTTGTGGCAGCTGCAGATCTTTTAATTTTGATATTTAAAATCAAAATCCGTTTACCTTGCAATGCTGAGAGTGAGCTCAATTTCCCCAGTGCAAGCAGGAAGCCACGACTGACACCTGTATTACAACCAATCAGAGCACAATATGCTAATGAGTTTCTTCCAGAGAGATTCCTCACTCATAAACACCACTAACCCTCCTGACACAGCCCTGAAACTTAACTCCAGCCCCAAAGTCTAACCCCGAAACACATGAGCCCCTCCTGGCTACCCCCGGTACTGCATTTCTTTTCTGGCTATGATGTGCATGATGATAGCAGGATTTGATTGAACTGTATTCCCCAATGTCTGAGGCAGAACATCAGCTACTCTTCC
This sequence comes from Sander lucioperca, assembly GCF_008315115.2. Classification (NCBI taxonomy): domain Eukaryota; kingdom Metazoa; phylum Chordata; class Actinopteri; order Perciformes; family Percidae; genus Sander; species Sander lucioperca. The sequence goes on along the minus strand of NC_050194.1, from coordinate 4,304,604 downwards.
TGGGGTCCACGCAAAACATGAAACATGACATTTTCAGACCAAACTAAACTATAAAAAATGTTGACATTTTCAGATAAAAAAAGTCATATCATATAATATTAAAAGGAGTATAGCTAGTATCGTTTCCTGGCCTATATACATGTACAAACTTCTTTCCATGTATTCTAATAGTCTGGCTTTGAGTTCGACCTGCGGCCCTTTGCTGTCCCGTTCTTCTTTTCCTAAACCCAACCGTCCCATTCTTCTTTTCCTAAACCCAACCGTCCCGTTCTTCCCGCACGTCACAGAAACTTAAGCCCACCCACGACCATTTCCTTAACCTAACCGCGTCGAAAGTGACGCCGATAGTCCCGACCCAGCGCGTTTAGACGCTAAAGGAGACTTTTAGCGTCAGTAACAACGCCAAAGGCACCTGACCGAGCGTCCGTATTTTACGCGACGGGAGTGAGAATCTGTTGGACGTAACGGGGACTGATGTTTTTGAGATTTACTTACCACTTTGCAGCCTCTCTTTAAACATTCTCAGGACCTCCTTCTCCTCCCAGAGGTCGCTGGGGGTCTTAAACCTCTCCTCAGCGGCTGCTGTTGACGTCCAAACTGTGGGACTGGTGGAGGATGTGCTGGGGAGGGGCTCGTGGAACGTGGGGGAGCGCAGCACCGTGTTTTTTTTGTGACTTCATTTTATTCTGGAAGAAAGAAAAAAGAACAACAAAACATCCTTAGTTGAATCAGAAATACAGGTAAGAGACAATCATCCCTGGCATTTTTACTCTGTGCTGTGTTTCCAATTCAACTACATATTGTATGTACTATTTGGGAAACATTGGATGTACTATTTATGGTTATACTGTAACTATTAGTTTTCTGTGCCTACACTGAAAAGTGACTTTGTGTCACTTTGCAGTATATTTTCATTAAAAAGTATGACTTTCTTCTTTCAAATGGATTGTTCTAATTGTTCATTTCATAACTATGCTATATTATTCTCACTTCAATATGACTGCTGGAGTGCAGTGTAGGACCACATACGGCAAAATGGAATTGAAATGCATTTTAAGTGCCATTCATATGTAGGACTACATGAGACATTTGGATTTGAGGACCTTTCAAGTCTGTTGCATTAACACAATCTAAAATGAAATGTAATATGACATTAACACATAATAAATACAGAAAAAAATAAAACCCACATGTCACACACACAGACACACACAATTAAACAGACAGACACACATGGACACACACACACTCACAGAGACACACACACACACACACACACACACACACACACACACACATGAATTTAAATTCAATCCTAGCATGCAGTTATTTTCCACAAGAAAAATGGAATTAAATTTAAAGTATTGTTTGTTTGTTTTTTGGTCTTGTGGCAGCTGCATATCTTTTAATTTTGATATTTAAAATCAAAATCCGTTTACCTTGCAATGCTGAGAGTGAGCTCAATTTCCCCAGTGCAAGCAGGAAGCCACGACTGACACCTGTATTACAACCAATCAGAGCACAATATGCTAATGAGTTTCTTCCAGAGAGATTCCTCACTCATAAACACCACTAACCCTCCTGACACAGCCCTGAAACTTAACTCCAGCCCCAAAGTCTAACCCCGAAACACATGAGCCCCTCCTGGCTACCCCCGGTACTACATTTCTTTTTTGGCTATGATGTGCATGATGATAGCAGGATTTGATTGAACTGTATTCCCCAATGTCTGAGGCAGAACATCAGCTACTCTTCCTGGGGTCCACGCAAAACATGAAACATGACATTTTCAGACCAAACTAAACTATAAAAAATGTTGACATTTTCAGATAAAAAAAGTCATATCATACAATATTAAAAGGAGTATAGCTAGTATCGTTTCCTGGCCTATATACATGTACAAACTTCTTTCCATGTATTCTAATAGTCTGGCTTTGAGTTCGACCTGCGGCCCTTTGCTGTCCCATTCTTCTTTTCCTAAACCCAACCGTCGCGTTCTTCCCGCACGTCACAGAAACTTAAGCCCACCCACGACCATTTCCTTAACCTAACCGCGTCGAAAGTGACGCCGATAGTCCCGACCCAGCGCGTTTAGACGCTAAAGGAGACTTTTAGCGTCAGTAACAACGCCAAAGGCACCTGACCGAGCGTCCGTATTTTACGCGACGGGAGTGAGAATCTGTTGGACGTAACGGGGACTGATGTTTTTGAGATTTACTTACCACTTTGCAGCCTCTCTTTAAACATTCTCAGGACCTCCTTCTCCTCCCAGAGGTCGCTGGGGGTCTTAAACCTCTCCTCAGCGGCTGCTGTTGACGTCCAAACTGTGGGACTGGTGGAGGATGTGCTGGGGAGGGGCTCGTGGAACGTGGGGGAGCGCAGCACCGTGTTTTTTTTGTGACTTCATTTTATTCTGGAAGAAAGAAAAAAGAACAACAAACATCCTTAGTTGAATCAGAAATACAGGTAAGAGACAATCATCCCTGGCATTTTTACTCTGTGCTGTGTTTCCAATTCAACTACATATTGTATGTACTATTTGGGAAACATTGGATGTACTATTTATGGTTATACTGTAACTATTAGTTTTCTGTGCCTACACTGAAAAGTGACTTTGTGTCACTTTGCAGTATATTTTCATTAAAAAGTATGACTTTCTTCTTTCAAATGGATTGTTCTAATTGTTCATTTCATAACTATGCTATATTATTCTCACTTCAATATGACTGCTGGAGTGCAGTGTAGGACCACATACGGCAAAATGGAATTGAAATGCATTTTAAGTGCCATTCATATGTAGGACTACATGAGACATTTGGATTTGAGGACCTTTCAAGTCTGTTGCATTAACACAATCTAAAATGAAATGTAATATGACATTAACACATAATAAATACAGAAAAAAATAAAACCCACATGTCACACACACAGACACACACAATTAAACAGACAGACACACATGGACACACACACACTCACAGAGACACACACACACACACACACACACACACACACACACACACACACATGAATTTAAATTCAATCCTAGCATGCAGTTATTTTCCACAAGAAAAATGGAATTAAATTTAAAGTATTGTTTGTTTGTTTTTTGGTCTTGTGGCAGCTGCATATCTTTTAATTTTGATATTTAAAATCAAAATCCGTTTACCTTGCAATGCTGAGAGTGAGCTCAATTTCCCCAGTGCAAGCAGGAAGCCACGACTGACACCTGTATTACAACCAATCAGAGCACAATATGCTAATGAGTTTCTTCCAGAGAGATTCCTCACTCATAAACACCACTAACCCTCCTGACACAGCCCTGAAACTTAACTCCAGCCCCAAAGTCTAACCCCGAAACACATGAGCCCCTCCTGGCTACCCCCGGTACTACATTTCTTTTTTGGCTATGATGTGCATGATGATAGCAGGATTTGATTGAACTGTATTCCCCAATGTCTGAGGCAGAACATCAGCTACTCTTCCTGGGGTCCACGCAAAACATGAAACATGACATTTTCAGACCAAACTAAACTATAAAAAATGTTGACATTTTCAGATAAAAAAAGTCATATCATATAATATTAAAAGGAGTATAGCTAGTATCGTTTCCTGGCCTATATACATGTACAAACTTCTTTCCATGTATTCTAATAGTCTGGCTTTGAGTTCGACCTGCGGCCCTTTGCTGTCCCATTCTTCTTTTCCTAAACCCAACCGTCGCGTTCTTCCCGCACGTCACAGAAACTTAAGCCCACCCACGACCATTTCCTTAACCTAACCGCGTCGAAAGTGACGCCGATAGTCCCGACCCAGCGCGTTTAGACGCTAAAGGAGACTTTTAGCGTCAGTAACAACGCCAAAGGCACCTGACCGAGCGTCCGTATTTTACGCGACGGGAGTGAGAATCTGTTGGACGTAACGGGGACTGATGTTTTTGAGATTTACTTACCACTTTGCAGCCTCTCTTTAAACATTCTCAGGACCTCCTTCTCCTCCCAGAGGTCGCTGGGGGTCTTAAACCTCTCCTCAGCGGCTGCTGTTGACGTCCAAACTGTGGGACTGGTGGAGGATGTGCTGGGGAGGGGCTCGTGGAACGTGGGGGAGCGCAGCACCGTGTTTTTTTTGTGACTTCATTTTATTCTGGAAGAAAGAAAAAAGAACAACAAACATCCTTAGTTGAATCAGAAATACAGGTAAGAGACAATCATCCCTGGCATTTTTACTCTGTGCTGTGTTTCCAATTCAACTACATATTGTATGTACTATTTGGGAAACATTGGATGTACTATTTATGGTTATACTGTAACTATTAGTTTTCTGTGCCTACACTGAAAAGTGACTTTGTGTCACTTTGCAGTATATTTTCATTAAAAAGTATGACTTTCTTCTTTCAAATGGATTGTTCTAATTGTTCATTTCATAACTATGCTATATTATTCTCACTTCAATATGACTGCTGGAGTGCAGTGTAGGACCACATACGGCAAAATGGAATTGAAATGCATTTTAAGTGCCATTCATATGTAGGACTACATGAGACATTTGGATTTGAGGACCTTTCAAGTCTGTTGCATTAACACAATCTAAAATGAAATGTAATATGACATTAACACATAATAAATACAGAAAAAAATAAAACCCACATGTCACACACACAGACACACACAATTAAACAGACAGACACACATGGACACACACACACTCACAGAGACACACACACACACACACACACACATGAATTTAAATTCAATCCTAGCATGCAGTTATTTTCCACAAGAAAAATGGAATTAAATTTAAAGTATTGTTTGTTTGTTTTTTGGTCTTGTGGCAGCTGCATATCTTTTAATTTTGATATTTAAAATCAAAATCCGTTTACCTTGCAATGCTGAGAGTGAGCTCAATTTCCCCAGTGCAAGCAGGAAGCCACGACTGACACCTGTATTACAACCAATCAGAGCACAATATGCTAATGAGTTTCTTCCAGAGAGATTCCTCATTCATAAACATCCTTATCCCTCCTGACACAGCCCTGAAACTTAACTCCAGCCCCAAAAACTAACCCCGAAACACATGAGCCCCACACCCCCCCCTGGCTACCCCCGGTACTGCATTTGCCTGTGACAGACAGACGAAAGATCAGACAGCCGTGTAACTGATGTATGTAGTATCGTATGTGTTCATGGTTATAGCTGTGAGTTTTGTCTGCCTACACATAACAATAAACAATAAGCCTGTCTTGCAAATGAAATCAAGCCAGTGTCTGTTTTTTTGTTTTTTTTCTCCTGTTAGCAGGTTATTTTGTCAACTTAAATAAGACGTCGCTGTACCGTCTACGGTACAGATTGTGGCAGTGGTGTCGCTGTAATCTCCATTTATAAACGTTTTTATAACTTTAAAGCATTAAATCTTCAAAATATACAGCCATGCGACACACCAATTTAAAGCTTAGCGTCTCAGGATTCCATTAAGCCCACACACAAAGCATAAGATGATTTACAGCAGTTACACAACTGCTACAAAGTTATAATAAATAAAACAATACAGCGTAAACAGCGCAGCCCGTGTGTTTTGCATCCTTACCTGTTTCCCTGTCCCTTTGGCCACTGCGTGGATTTTTTGCCCAAAGCTTTTTTTTCTTAAATCCCCAAGAGTCCAAGGAAATGGAATATCCAAGCCATTATATCCAAAACGAGCTGTTTGCCTCACAATCTTGACGTTTCTGGCCGAATCACAACGGAAAATCGCTGAACTGTTTTTCATTTCCGCACTTCTAACGCTGCTCGCTTCTCTCCCGAGGGTCCTAGCAACTTGATGTGGGCGTCATTCTATTCCCTGAGTTCTAAGCTTTCCATCGATACCTGATATAAGCCAATCGGTGCAGGTTTGGCTGTGATACACCAATAATAAAGCTGAAGTCTCCTCTGACGCGTTTGGGACCACGCGGAAATGATCGACATTTGCTCGGACCAGTTAGATGTAAATGCCCTCAGACCCGGCTACATTTGTAGCCAATGAGCAGACAAGTCGATCGATACCAAATTTGCCGGTGAAATTTTAACCCTGTAATGGCTGGAGCTGTGTCAAAGCAAAAACAGGGCCTCATATAAGCATTTCACACCCTGTGCAGTTCATAATGACTTATTTCTATATATTTAGGTATATAGTTATTTCAAGTATGTGTATGATTGATGTGGATGTGTTTGTGTATTTGAGAAGTTTTTTTATTTTGTACTTTATTGGCTTTTTTCTTTGCACTTTTCAAATAAAAATCAGAAAAACGCACAGACATATATGTAGAAAAAAATTCATATAAAATCAATTTTTGAGTCTTTTGGCTTCTGGATTTTTTCTGTAGTAAGCTGAGACATGTGGCTAATGTCCTGGATTGTCTGTCACCTGGAATATATGTTCACAGCAGTGGATTTTAATCATTTTATAGATGTATGACTTGGACGGAAATAGAAACCCTCCATTCTAGCCTCTGTAACTCTGTGTCAGTAAGGCCTAGAATCACTCTGACACTTGGAACAAACACTTGAGAGTGTTTTCTTTCCAGTGGTACCAGGCACATCCCTGAGTGTCAAAGTATATGGGAGCTGTACCAATTTTAATTTGGGTATGACGTTTAGACCAAAAGCTTGAAAATGCAGGTGATACTAAAGAGGTTAAAATGTACTTTCAATAGATTCCTCTGCGTCATTTTAAAAGTGTGAAGACAACATCCTTAGAAACGCCCTAAATGTAAACTGTGTAATTCTGGGGAAGATAAGGATGCATCTCAGAAACTGCTGTGATTCTCATTAGCTCTAAAGAACATTTACTGTATTTCAAGATATTTTTTAAACAGAAAAATCTAGCAAGATTACCTTGTCAATGCTGAGAATGAACGTGAAAGACAGCAGTCCTCCAATTAATGCTGCAAGGCACAGAGCTGTATTTATAAATCCTTGCCTTGCTTCCAACCCATCAGAGCACAGTATGCCAATGAGTTTCTTCCAGAGCATAAACATCCCTATCCCTCCTGACACAGCCCTGAAACTTAACTCCAGCCCCAAAGTCTAACCCCGAAACACATCAGCCCCTCCTGGCTACCCCCGGTACTGCATTTCTTTTCTGGCTATTATGTGCACATTGATAACATGATTTGATTGAACTGTATTCCCCAATTTCTGAGGCAGAACATCAGCTACTCTTCCTGGGGTCCACGCAAAACATGAAACATGACATTTTCAGACCAAACTAAACTATAAAAAATGTTGACATTTTCAGATAAAAAAAAGTCATATCATATAATTTTAAAAGGAGTATAGCTAGTATCGTTTCCTGGCCTATATACATGTACAAACTTCTTTCCATGTATTCTAATAGTAATATGTAGCACACAAATACATACAGAGACACAAAGACACACACACACACACACACACACACACACACACCTCTCCCCCATCAACTGATTTATATATCAAATTCATTCACTTTCATTTTCAACTGCTCATTTATTCTCACTGAAGGGCTTATTTCATATTTCTTGCTGTTTTGTAATGCCTTCATGTGTGTTCATACTGTGATATATTGCCTGTAACACCAACAACCCTGGAACAGTGGCACCATCTGCTGGACTAAATCAGAAAGGGACGTTCTGCAAGAAAGCTCCTCAGGCCAGGACCTGCACAGGTTCATTTTAACTCGCATGTAAACACAGTTTGCCCAGTATTAGGCTGCACAAACTCCATCAACTGTTTGGTGTATACGTATTTGTTAATGTTATCAGTTTGTTGTAACCACGCCAGATGAAAACACATTCCGTTCGGGAGATACAGACGACCTATTTCAGACTTTGTCAGAAAGCAGTACTTTGCTCCATCTGTTTGACGTCTTTGCATCACCCTTCTGTGAAAATAAATCATTGTTAAAATGGATTTAAGTCCTCATAATTAGATGTCAAGGATTCTTCAAACTCTGTGGTCTTATATTTCTGTTGTTATCACATTATTATACAGCGCATAATTTGAATATCAATGTGGTTATTGTTTTTCTGTAAAAACATGTTACATGTTACAACACGTTACTTTCCCCTGAAATATTCAATATTTACTGAAGCCTTTTTTGTAAGATAAATATGTATTTTCAAAGATTTACTGTGGCGTTGCAAATGAGTATGTACATGTGAAATCAGGTCACAGACTGACGTCGGTTAAATAATTATTTTTTTATTCATTAAAACAAACACAGTCGCTACATGATTAATACTTATCAAACTAAAACAAATGTGTATAATAACTCAAGAGGAATTTGTGTAAAAACCCAGAGTACTGACCCCGAATGAGCCACAATGAATCTATTTGTTGTTGAAACTTTAAAACAATTTGCTTTGGTCAATTATTTTGAATTTTGCTCTGCTCACCAACACACATATGTACAACACGTTCGAGCAAAACAAGAAAATTAGTTAAAAAAAACAAGAAAATTATTAAGGGCGGCCTCTAGCTCTCCCAGTGGGAGCGTTGGCCCCACGTTGCCCGAGTCCTGCAGCGGCCCGGCTTTGAGTTCGACCTGCGGCCCTTTGCTGCGTGTCGTCCCCCATCCCTCTCCCCCAACAATGATTAGCCACTGTCACTGTGATAGGAAAGGCCCAAAAAAGAATCTTTAAAATAAAAAAAAAGCAAATTAATCCCTTTGTAGCGTTTTTTGAAGTTTGGATTTGAGCTCAGCCTCAATCAACGACGATCGCCTCTTCTTTTTAAGGACCGTCTTAATTTTCTCTGCCAGGAATTCTGTCCCTCTTGGTCTGAAACCAGGCAGCCAAATTCTGAGGTCCTCCCCAGCCTTTTTTATGGCAGATGCCCTCGCCATCAGGTTCTTGGTGTCTGAAAAACAAGCATCACAAGTTGCTGTAACTAACCACTGTTAATCTCTGTCATGCCACAGCGTGTCAATGCCGCATCTGGGTCAATATCACCATGAGGTGCCTTTGAGACTTCCCCATTTCCCCCCAAAAAAGCTGAGATTTTCCATCGAAGTTCATTTTCATTGTATTGAGTATATGTTATGCTGTTAGAAATGCATATTGGTCAAGCTCCCACACTTTTTTATGAATTAACTGCAAGCAGACAATTTACATGCAAACACAGCAAAATATGTCCACCCTGTCATGGACAATTTCAAAGCAGAATAAATACATTGTAATTACATAGTGATTGTAAAACGTACATTTTCAGAAAACTATTTAGTCACTTTCTCAACCAATATATTTTAGTTAATGGGAAAAGTATTTGGATAATAATGAAATTATGGCAAACTATTTCTAAATAAAATCTAACAAAGATATCTGGTCAAACTTTGAAACAATACTATTTGGCCCTCATTTGTTTATAAAGGAATCACACAAACGATTTTGCTAACTTGCGAAAATAATTTTGTGGTGGACACGTTGTGAAATGTCATTGAATGGCCTCATAAATGCAAGGAACAATGCAAGAAAATGATGTTAAAAAAATGCCTTTTCCCATGTAAGGGGAAATTACCAGTTGAACAGACTGGTTTTGATCCACTCTACCTGCATGCAGCCACTGAATAAAGTGGCTGCATGCAGGTAGAGTGGATCTAAACCCAACCGTCCCATTCTCCTTTTCCTAAAACCAACCGTCCCCTTCTTCCCGCGCGTCACAGAAACGTAAGCCCACCCATGACCATTTCCTTAACCTAACCGCGTCGAAAGTGACGCCGATAGTCCCGACCCAGCGCGTTTAGATAAAGCGCGTTTAGACGCTAAAGGAGACTTTTAGCGTCAGTAACAACGCCAAAGGCACCTGACCGAGCGTCCGTATTTTACGCGACGGGAGTGAGAATCTGTTGGACGTAACGGGGACTGATGTTTTTGAGATTTACTTACCACTTTGCAGCCTCTCTTTAAACATTCTCAGGACCTCCTTCTCCTCCCAGAGGTCGCTGGGGGTCTTAAACCTCTCCTCAGCGGCTGCTGTTGACGTCCAAACTGTGGGACTGGTGGAGGATGTGCTGGGGAGGGGCTCGTGGAACGTGGGGGAGCGCAGCACCGTGTTTTTTTTGTGACTTCATTTTATTCTGGAAGAAAGAAAAAAGAACAACAAACATCCTTAGTTGAATCAGAAATACAGGTAAGAGACAATCATCCCTGGCATTTTTACTCTGTGCTGTGTTTCCAATTCAACTACATATTGTATGTACTATTTGGGAAACATTGGATGTACTATTTATGGTTATACTGTAACTATTAGTTTTCTGTGCCTACACTGAAAAGTGACTTTGTGTCACTTTGCAGTATATTTTCATTAAAAAGTATGACTTTCTTCTTTCAAATGGATTGTTCTAATTGTTCATTTCATAACTATGCTATATTATTCTCACTTCAATATGACTGCTGGAGTGCAGTGTAGGACCACATACGGCAAAATGGAATTGAAATGCATTTTAAGTGCCATTCATATGTAGGACTACATGAGACATTTGGATTTGAGGACCTTTCAAGTCTGTTGCATTAACACAATCTAAAATGAAATGTAATATGACATTAACACATAATAAATACAGAAAAAAATAAAACCCACATGTCACACACGACACACACACGACACACACAGACACACACACACCACACACAGACACACACATAAACGACGCACACGACACACACAGACACACCACTACACACAGACAGACACACACACACACACACACACACACAATAAACGACGACACACGGACACACACACACACATGAATTTAAATTCAATCCTAGCATGCCAGTTATTTTCCACAAGAAAAATGGAATTAAATTTAAAGTATTGTTTGTTTGTTTTTTGGTCTTGTGGCAGCTGCATATCTTTTAATTTTGATATTTAAAATCAAAATCCGTTTACCTTGCAATGCTGAGAGTGAGCTCAATTTCCCCAGTGCAAGCAGGAAGCCACGACTGACACCTGTATTACAACCAATCAGAGCACAATATGCTAATGAGTTTCTTCCAGAGAGATTCCTCACTCATAAACACCACTAACCCTCCTGACACAGCCCTGAAACTTAACTCCAGCCCCAAAGTCTAACCCCGAAACACATGAGCCCCTCCTGGCTACCCCCGGTACTGCATTTCTTTTTTGGCTATGATGTGCATGATGATAGCAGGATTTGATTGAACTGTATTCCCCAATGTCTGAGGCAGAACATCAGCTACTCTTCCTGGGGTCCACGCAAAACATGAAACATGACATTTTCAGACCAAACTAAACTATAAAAAATGTTGACATTTTCAGATAAAAAAAGTCATATCATATAATATTAAAAGGAGTATAGCTAGTATCGTTTCCTGGCCTATATACATGTACAAACTTCTTTCCATGTATTCTAATAGTCTGGCTTTGAGTTCGACCTGCGGCCCTTTGCTGTCCCGTTCTTCTTTTCCTAAACCCAACCGTCCCATTCTTCTTTTCCTAAACCCAACCGTCCCGTTCTTCCCGCACGTCACAGAAACTTAAGCCCACCCACGACCATTTCCTTAACCTAACCGCGTCGAAAGTGACGCCGATAGTCCCGACCCAGCGCGTTTAGACGCTAAAGGAGACTTTTAGCGTCAGTAACAACGCCAAAGGCACCTGACCGAGCGTCCGTATTTTACGCGACGGGAGTGAGAATCTGTTGGACGTAACGGGGACTGATGTTTTTGAGATTTACTTACCACTTTGCAGCCTCTCTTTAAACATTCTCAGGACCTCCTTCTCCTCCCAGAGGTCGCTGGGGGTCTTAAACCTCTCCTCAGCGGCTGCTGTTGACGTCCAAACTGTGGGACTGGTGGAGGATGTGCTGGGGAGGGGCTCGTGGAACGTGGGGGAGCGCAGCACCGTGTTTTTTTTGTGACTTCATTTTATTCTGGAAGAAAGAAAAAAGAACAACAAACATCCTTAGTTGAATCAGAAATACAGGTAAGAGACAATCATCCCTGGCATTTTTACTCTGTGCTGTGTTTCCAATTCAACTACATATTGTATGTACTATTTGGGAAACATTGGATGTACTATTTATGGTTATACTGTAACTATTAGTTTTCTGTGCCTACACTGAAAAGTGACTTTGTGTCACTTTGCAGTATATTTTCATTAAAAAGTATGACTTTCTTCTTTCAAATGGATTGTTCTAATTGTTCATTTCATAACTATGCTATATTATTCTCACTTCAATATGACTGCTGGAGTGCAGTGTAGGACCACATACGGCAAAATGGAATTGAAATGCATTTTAAGTGCCATTCATATGTAGGACTACATGAGACATTTGGATTTGAGGACCTTTCAAGTCTGTTGCATTAACACAATCTAAAATGAAATGTAATATGACATTAACACATAATAAATACAGAAAAAAATAAAACCCACATGTCACACACACAGACACACACAATTAAACAGACAGACACACATGGACACACACACACTCACAGAGACACACACACACACACACACACACACACACACACACACACACATGAATTTAAATTCAATCCTAGCATGCAGTTATTTTCCACAAGAAAAATGGAATTAAATTTAAAGTATTGTTTGTTTGTTTTTTGGTCTTGTGGCAGCTGCATATCTTTTAATTTTGATATTTAAAATCAAAATCCGTTTACCTTGCAATGCTGAGAGTGAGCTCAATTTCCCCAGTGCAAGCAGGAAGCCACGACTGACACCTGTATTACAACCAATCAGAGCACAATATGCTAATGAGTTTCTTCCAGAGAGATTCCTCACTCATAAACACCACTAACCCTCCTGACACAGCCCTGAAACTTAACTCCAGCCCCAAAGTCTAACCCCGAAACACATGAGCCCCTCCTGGCTACCCCCGGTACTGCATTTCTTTTCTGGCTATGATGTGCATGATGATAGCAGGATTTGATTGAACTGTATTCCCCAATGTCTGAGGCAGAACATCAGCTACTCTTCCTGGGGTCCACGCAAAACATGAAACATGACATTTTCAGACCAAACTAAACTATAAAAAATGTTGACATTTTCAGATAAAAAAAGTCATATCATATAATATTAAAAGGAGTATAGCTAGTATCGTTTCCTGGCCTATATACATGTACAAACTTCTTTCCATGTATTCTAATAGTCTGGCTTTGAGTTCGACCTGCGGCCCTTTGCTGTCCCATTCTTCTTTTCCTAAACCCAACCGTCCCGTTCTTCCCGCACGTCACAGAAACTTAAGCCCACCCACGACCATTTCCTTAACCTAACCGCGTCGAAAGTGACGCCGATAGTCCCGACCCAGCGCGTTTAGACGCTAAAGGAGACTTTTAGCGTCAGTAACAACGCCAAAGGCACCTGACCGAGCGTCCGTATTTTACGCGACGGGAGTGAGAATCTGTTGGACGTAACGGGGACTGATGTTTTTGAGATTTACTTACCACTTTGCAGCCTCTCTTTAAACATTCTCAGGACCTCCTTCTCCTCCCAGAGGTCGCTGGGGGTCTTAAACCTCTCCTCAGCGGCTGCTGTTGACGTCCAAACTGTGGGACTGGTGGAGGATGTGCTGGGGAGGGGCTCGTGGAACGTGGGGGAGCGCAGCACCGTGTTTTTTTTGTGACTTCATTTTATTCTGGAAGAAAGAAAAAAGAACAACAAACATCCTTAGTTGAATCAGAAATACAGGTAAGAGACAATCATCCCTGGCATTTTTACTCTGTGCTGTGTTTCCAATTCAACTACATATTGTATGTACTATTTGGGAAACATTGGATGTACTATTTATGGTTATACTGTAACTATTAGTTTTCTGTGCCTACACTGAAAAGTGACTTTGTGTCACTTTGCAGTATATTTTCATTAAAAAGTATGACTTTCTTCTTTCAAATGGATTGTTCTAATTGTTCATTTCATAACTATGCTATATTATTCTCACTTCAATATGACTGCTGGAGTGCAGTGTAGGACCACATACGGCAAAATGGAATTGAAATGCATTTTAAGTGCCATTCATATGTAGGACTACATGAGACATTTGGATTTGAGGACCTTTCAAGTCTGTTGCATTAACACAATCTAAAATGAAATGTAATATGACATTAACACATAATAAATACAGAAAAAAATAAAACCCACATGTCACACACACAGACACACACAATTAAACAGACAGACACACATGGACACACACACACTCACAGAGACACACACACACACACACACACACACACACACACACACACACATGAATTTAAATTCAATCCTAGCATGCAGTTATTTTCCACAAGAAAAATGGAATTAAATTTAAAGTATTGTTTGTTTGTTTTTTGGTCTTGTGGCAGCTGCATATCTTTTAATTTTGATATTTAAAATCAAAATCCGTTTACCTTGCAATGCTGAGAGTGAGCTCAATTTCCCCAGTGCAAGCAGGAAGCCACGACTGACACCTGTATTACAACCAATCAGAGCACAATATGCTAATGAGTTTCTTCCAGAGAGATTCCTCACTCATAAACACCACTAACCCTCCTGACACAGCCCTGAAACTTAACTCCAGCCCCAAAGTCTAACCCCGAAACACATGAGCCCCTCCTGGCTACCCCCGGTACTACATTTCTTTTTTGGCTATGATGTGCATGATGATAGCAGGATTTGATTGAACTGTATTCCCCAATGTCTGAGGCAGAACATCAGCTACTCTTCCTGGGGTCCACGCAAAACATGAAACATGACATTTTCAGACCAAACTAAACTATAAAAAATGTTGACATTTTCAGATAAAAAAGTCATATCATATAATATTAAAAGGAGTATAGCTAGTATCGTTTCCTGGCCTATATACATGTACAAACTTCTTTCCATGTATTCTAATAGTCTGGCTTTGAGTTCGACCTGCGGCCCTTTGCTGTCCCATTCTTCTTTTCCTAAACCCAACCGTCCGCGTTCTTCCCGCACGTCACAGAAACTTAAGCCCACCCACGACCATTTCCTTAACCTAACCGCGTCGAAAGTGACGCCGATAGTCCCGACCCAGCGCGTTTAGACGCTAAAGGAGACTTTTAGCGTCAGTAACAACGCCAAAGGCACCTGACCGAGCGTCCGTATTTTACGCGACGGGAGTGAGAATCTGTTGGACGTAACGGGGACTGATGTTTTTGAGATTTACTTACCACTTTGCAGCCTCTCTTTAAACATTCTCAGGACCTCCTTCTCCTCCCAGAGGTCGCTGGGGGTCTTAAACCTCTCCTCAGCGGCTGCTGTTGACGTCCAAACTGTGGGACTGGTGGAGGATGTGCTGGGGAGGGGCTCGTGGAACGTGGGGGAGCGCAGCACCGTGTTTTTTTTGTGACTTCATTTTATTCTGGAAGAAAGAAAAAAGAACAACAAACATCCTTAGTTGAATCAGAAATACAGGTAAGAGACAATCATCCCTGGCATTTTTACTCTGTGCTGTGTTTCCAATTCAACTACATATTGTATGTACTATTTGGGAAACATTGGATGTACTATTTATGGTTATACTGTAACTATTAGTTTTCTGTGCCTACACTGAAAAGTGACTTTGTGTCACTTTGCAGTATATTTTCATTAAAAAGTATGACTTTCTTCTTTCAAATGGATTGTTCTAATTGTTCATTTCATAACTATGCTATATTATTCTCACTTCAATATGACTGCTGGAGTGCAGTGTAGGACCACATACGGCAAAATGGAATTGAAATGCATTTTAAGTGCCATTCATATGTAGGACTACATGAGACATTTGGATTTGAGGACCTTTCAAGTCTGTTGCATTAACACAATCTAAAATGAAATGTAATATGACATTAACACATAATAAATACAGAAAAAAATAAAACCCACATGTCACACACACAGACACACACAATTAAACAGACAGACACACATGGACACACACACACACTCACAGAGACACACACACACACACACACACATGAATTTAAATTCAATCCTAGCATGCAGTTATTTTCCACAAGAAAAATGGAATTAAATTTAAAGTATTGTTTGTTTGTTTTTTGGTCTTGTGGCAGCTGCATATCTTTTAATTTTGATATTTAAAATCAAAATCCGTTTACCTTGCAATGCTGAGAGTGAGCTCAATTTCCCCAGTGCAAGCAGGAAGCCACGACTGACACCTGTATTACAACCAATCAGAGCACAATATGCTAATGAGTTTCTTCCAGAGAGATTCCTCATTCATAAACATCCTTATCCCTCCTGACACAGCCCTGAAACTTAACTCCAGCCCCAAAAACTAACCCCGAAACACATGAGCCCCACACCCCCCCCTGGCTACCCCCGGTACTGCATTTGCCTGTGACAGACAGACGAAAGATCAGACAGCCGTGTAACTGATGTATGTAGTATCGTATGTGTTCATGGTTATAGCTGTGAGTTTTGTCTGCCTACACATAACAATAAACAATAAGCCTGTCTTGCAAATGAAATCAAGCCAGTGTCTGTTTTTTTGTTTTTTTTCTCCTGTTAGCAGGTTATTTTGTGAACTTAAAATGTACTTTCAATAGATTCCTCTGTGTCATTTTAAAAGTGTGAAGACAACATCCTTAGAAACGCCCTAAATGTAAACTGTGTAATTCTGGGGAAGATAAGGATGCATCTCAGAAACTGCTGTGATTCTCATTAGCTCTAAAGAACATTTACTGTATTTCAAGATATTTTTTAAACAGAAAAATCTAGCAAGATTACCTTGTCAATGCTGAGAATGAACGTGAAAGACAGCAGTCCTCCAATTAATGCTGCAAGGCACAGAGCTGTATTTATAAATCCTTGCCTTGCTTCCAACCCATCAGAGCACAGTATGCCAATGAGTTTCTTCCAGAGCATAAACATCCCTATCCCTCCTGACACAGCCCTGAAACTTAACTCCAGCCCCAAAGTCTAACCCCGAAACACATGAGCCCCTCCTGGCTACCCCCGGTACTGCATTTCTTTTCTGGCTATTATGTGCACATTGATAACATGATTTGATTGAACTGTATTCCCCAATGTCTGAGGCAGAACATCAGCCACTCTTCCTGGGGTCCACGCACAACATGAAACATGACATTTTCAGACCAAACTAAACTATAAAAAATGTTGACATTTTCAGATAAAAAAAGTCATATCATATAATATTAAAAGGAGTATAGCTAGTATCGTTTCCTGGCCTATATACATGTACAAACTTCTTTCCATGTATTCTAATAGTCTGGCTTTGAGTTCGACCTGCGGCCCTTTGCTGTCCCGTTCTTCTTTTCCTAAACCCAACCGTCCCATTCTTCTTTTCCTAAACCCAACCGTCCCGTTCTTCCCGCACGTCACAGAAACTTAAGCCCACCCACGACCATTTCCTTAACCTAACCGCGTCGAAAGTGACGCCGATAGTCCCGACCCAGCGCGTTTAGACGCTAAAGGAGACTTTTAGCGTCAGTAACAACGCCAAAGGCACCTGACCGAGTGACTTTGTGTCACTTTGCAGTATATTTTCATTAAAAAGTATGACTTTCTTCTTTCAAATGGATTGTTCTAATTGTTCATTTCATAACTATGCTATATTATTCTCACTTCAATATGACTGCTGGAGTGCAGTGTAGGACCACATACGGCAAAATGGAATTGAAATGCATTTTAAGTGCCATTCATATGTAGGACTACATGAGACATTTGGATTTGAGGACCTTTCAAGTCTGTTGCATTAACACAATCTAAAATGAAATGTAATATGACATTAACACATAATAAATACAGAAAAAAATAAAACCCACATGTCACACACACAGACACACACACACGTACACATACACACAGACAGACACACACACACACACACACAGACACACACAATTAAACAGACAGACACACACGGACACACACACAGACACACACACACACACGTACACATACACACAGACAGACACACACACACACACACACAGACACACACAATTAAACAGACAGACACACATGGACACACACACACACACATGAATTTAAATTCAATCCTAGCATGCCAGTTATTTTCCACAAGAAAAATGGAATTACATTTAAAGTATTGTTTGTTTGTTTTTTGGTCTTGTGGCAGCTGCATATCTTTTAATTTTGATATTTAAAATCAAAATCCGTTTACCTTGCAATGCTGAGAGTGAGCTCAATTTCCCCAGTGCAAGCAGGAAGCCACGACTGACACCTGTATTACAACCAATCAGAGCACAATATGCTAATGAGTTTCTTCCAGAGAGATTCCTCACTCATAAACACCACTAACCCTCCTGACACAGCCCTGAAACTTAACTCCAGCCCCAAAGTCTAACCCCGAAACACATGAGCCCCTCCTGGCTACCCCCGGTACTGCATTTCTTTTTTGGCTATGATGTGCATGATGATAGCAGGATTTGATTGAACTGTATTCCCCAATGTCTGAGGCAGAACATCAGCTACTCTTCCTGGGGTCCACGCAAAACATGAAACATGACATTTTCAGACCAAACTAAACTATAAAAAATGTTGACATTTTCAGATAAAAAAAGTCATATCATATAATATTAAAAGGAGTATAGCTAGTATCGTTTCCTGGCCTATATACATGTACAAACTTCTTTCCATGTATTCTAATAGCCTGGCTTTGAGTTCGACCTGCGGCCCTTTGCTGTCCCGTTCTTCTTTTCCTAAACCCAACCGTCCCATTCTTCTTTTCCTAAACCCAACCGTCCCGTTCTTCCCGCACGTCACAGAAACTTAAGCCCACCCACGACCATTTCCTTAACCTAACCGCGTCGAAAGTGACGCCGATAGTCCCGACCCAGCGCGTTTAGACGCTAAAGGAGACTTTTAGCGTCAGTAACAACGCCAAAGGCACCTGACCGAGCGTCCGTATTTTACGCGACGGGAGTGAGAATCTGTTGGACGTAACGGGGACTGATGTTTTTGAGATTTACTTACCACTTTGCAGCCTCTCTTTAAACATTCTCAGGACCTCCTTCTCCTCCCAGAGGTCGCTGGGGGTCTTAAACCTCTCCTCAGCGGCTGCTGTTGACGTCCAAACTGTGGGACTGGTGGAGGATGTGCTGGGGAGGGGCTCGTGGAACGTGGGGGAGCGCAGCACCGTGTTTTTTTTGTGACTTCATTTTATTCTGGAAGAAAGAAAAAAGAACAAAAAACATCCTTAGTTGAATCAGAAATACAGGTAAGAGACAATCATCCCTGGCATTTTTACTCTGTGCTGTGTTTCCAATTCAACTACATATTGTATGTACTATTTGGGAAACATTGGATGTACTATTTATGGTTATACTGTAACTATTAGTTTTCTGTGCCTACACTGAAAAGTGACTTTGTGTCACTTTGCAGTATATTTTCATTAAAAAGTATGACTTTCTTCTTTCAAATGGATTGTTCTAATTGTTCATTTCATAACTATGCTATATTATTCTCACTTCAATATGACTGCTGGAGTGCAGTGTAGGACCACATACGGCAAAATGGAATTGAAATGCATTTTAAGTGCCATTCATATGTAGGACTACATGAGACATTTGGATTTGAGGACCTTTCAAGTCTGTTGCATTAACACAATCTAAAATGAAATGTAATATGACATTAACACATAATAAATACAGAAAAAAATAAAACCCACATGTCACACACACAGACACACACAATTAAACAGACAGACACACATGGACACACACACACTCACAGAGACACACACACACACACACACACACACACACACACACACACACATGAATTTAAATTCAATCCTAGCATGCAGTTATTTTCCACAAGAAAAATGGAATTAAATTTAAAGTATTGTTTGTTTGTTTTTTGGTCTTGTGGCAGCTGCAGATCTTTTAATTTTGATATTTAAAATCAAAATCCGTTTACCTTGCAATGCTGAGAGTGAGCTCAATTTCCCCAGTGCAAGCAGGAAGCCACGACTGACACCTGTATTACAACCAATCAGAGCACAATATGCTAATGAGTTTCTTCCAGAGAGATTCCTCACTCATAAACACCACTAACCCTCCTGACACAGCCCTGAAACTTAACTCCAGCCCCAAAGTCTAACCCCGAAACACATGAGCCCCTCCTGGCTACCCCCGGTACTGCATTTCTTTTTTGGCTATGATGTGCATGATGATAGCAGGATTTGATTGAACTGTATTCCCCAATGTCTGAGGCAGAACATCAGCTACTCTTCCTGGGGTCCACGCAAAACATGAAACATGACATTTTCAGACCAAACTAAACTATAAAAAATGTTAACATTTTCAGATAAAAAAAGTCATATCATATAATATTAAAAGGAGTATAGCTAGTATCGTTTCCTGGCCTATATACATGTACAAACTTCTTTCCATGTATTCTAATAGTCTGGCTTTGAGTTCGACCTGCGGCCCTTTGCTGTCCCATTCTTCTTTTCCTAAACCCAACCGTCGCGTTCTTCCCGCACGTCACAGAAACTTAAGCCCACCCACGACCATTTCCTTAACCTAACCGCGTCGAAAGTGACGCCGATAGTCCCGACCCAGCGCGTTTAGACGCTAAAGGAGACTTTTAGCGTCAGTAACAACGCCAAAGGCACCTGACCGAGCGTCCGTATTTTACGCGACGGGAGTGAGAATCTGTTGGACGTAACGGGGACTGATGTTTTTGAGATTTACTTACCACTTTGCAGCCTCTCTTTAAACATTCTCAGGACCTCCTTCTCCTCCCAGAGGTCGCTGGGGGTCTTAAACCTCTCCTCAGCGGCTGCTGTTGACGTCCAAACTGTGGGACTGGTGGAGGATGTGCTGGGGAGGGGCTCGTGGAACGTGGGGGAGCGCAGCACCGTGTTTTTTTTGTGACTTCATTTTATTCTGGAAGAAAGAAAAAAGAACAAAAAACATCCTTAGTTGAATCAGAAATACAGGTAAGAGACAATCATCCCTGGCATTTTTACTCTGTGCTGTGTTTCCAATTCAACTACATATTGTATGTACTATTTGGGAAACATTGGATGTACTATTTATGGTTATACTGTAACTATTAGTTTTCTGTGCCTACACTGAAAAGTGACTTTGTGTCACTTTGCAGTATATTTTCATTAAAAAGTATGACTTTCTTCTTTCAAATGGATTGTTCTAATTGTTCATTTCATAACTATGCTATATTATTCTCACTTCAATATGACTGCTGGAGTGCAGTGTAGGACCACATACGGCAAAATGGAATTGAAATGCATTTTAAGTGCCATTCATATGTAGGACTACATGAGACATTTGGATTTGAGGACCTTTCAAGTCTGTTGCATTAACACAATCTAAAATGAAATGTAATATGACATTAACACATAATAAATACAGAAAAAAATAAAACCCACATGTCACACACACAGACACACACAATTAAACAGACAGACACACATGGACACACACACACTCACAGAGACACACACACACACACACACACACACACACACACACACACATGAATTTAAATTCAATCCTAGCATGCAGTTATTTTCCACAAGAAAAATGGAATTAAATTTAAAGTATTGTTTGTTTGTTTTTTGGTCTTGTGGCAGCTGCATATCTTTTAATTTTGATATTTAAAATCAAAATCCGTTTACCTTGCAATGCTGAGAGTGAGCTCAATTTCCCCAGTGCAAGCAGGAAGCCACGACTGACACCTGTATTACAACCAATCAGAGCACAATATGCTAATGAGTTTCTTCCAGAGAGATTCCTCACTCATAAACACCACTAACCCTCCTGACACAGCCCTGAAACTTAACTCCAGCCCCAAAGTCTAACCCCGAAACACATGAGCCCCTCCTGGCTACCCCCGGTACTACATTTCTTTTTTGGCTATGATGTGCATGATGATAGCAGGATTTGATTGAACTGTATTCCCCAATGTCTGAGGCAGAACATCAGCTACTCTTCCTGGGGTCCACGCAAAACATGAAACATGACATTTTCAGACCAAACTAAACTATAAAAAATGTTGACATTTTCAGATAAAAAAAGTCATATCATACAATATTAAAAGGAGTATAGCTAGTATCGTTTCCTGGCCTATATACATGTACAAACTTCTTTCCATGTATTCTAATAGTCTGGCTTTGAGTTCGACCTGCGGCCCTTTGCTGTCCCATTCTTCTTTTCCTAAACCCAACCGTCGCGTTCTTCCCGCACGTCACAGAAACTTAAGCCCACCCACGACCATTTCCTTAACCTAACCGCGTCGAAAGTGACGCCGATAGTCCCGACCCAGCGCGTTTAGACGCTAAAGGAGACTTTTAGCGTCAGTAACAACGCCAAAGGCACCTGACCGAGCGTCCGTATTTTACGCGACGGGAGTGAGAATCTGTTGGACGTAACGGGGACTGATGTTTTTGAGATTTACTTACCACTTTGCAGCCTCTCTTTAAACATTCTCAGGACCTCCTTCTCCTCCCAGAGGTCGCTGGGGGTCTTAAACCTCTCCTCAGCGGCTGCTGTTGACGTCCAAACTGTGGGACTGGTGGAGGATGTGCTGGGGAGGGGCTCGTGGAACGTGGGGGAGCGCAGCACCGTGTTTTTTTTGTGACTTCATTTTATTCTGGAAGAAAGAAAAAAGAACAACAAACATCCTTAGTTGAATCAGAAATACAGGTAAGAGACAATCATCCCTGGCATTTTTACTCTGTGCTGTGTTTCCAATTCAACTACATATTGTATGTACTATTTGGGAAACATTGGATGTACTATTTATGGTTATACTGTAACTATTAGTTTTCTGTGCCTACACTGAAAAGTGACTTTGTGTCACTTTGCAGTATATTTTCATTAAAAAGTATGACTTTCTTCTTTCAAATGGATTGTTCTAATTGTTCATTTCATAACTATGCTATATTATTCTCACTTCAATATGACTGCTGGAGTGCAGTGTAGGACCACATACGGCAAAATGGAATTGAAATGCATTTTAAGTGCCATTCATATGTAGGACTACATGAGACATTTGGATTTGAGGACCTTTCAAGTCTGTTGCATTAACACAATCTAAAATGAAATGTAATATGACATTAACACATAATAAATACAGAAAAAAATAAAACCCACATGTCACACACACAGACACACACACACGTACACATACACACAGACAGACACACACACACACACACACACACAGACACACACAATTAAACAGACAGACACACACGGACACACACACAGACACACACACACACGTACACATACACACAGACAGACACACACACACACACAGACACACACAATTAAACAGACAGACACACATGGACACACACACACACACACATGAATTTAAATTCAATCCTAGCATGCCAGTTATTTTCCACAAGAAAAATGGAATTAAATTTAAAGTATTGTTTGTTTGTTTTTTGGTCTTGTGGCAGCTGCAGATCTTTTAATTTTGATATTTAAAATCAAAATCCGTTTACCTTGCAATGCTGAGAGTGAGCTCAATTTCCCCAGTGCAAGCAGGAAGCCACGACTGACACCTGTATTACAACCAATCAGAGCACAATATGCTAATGAGTTTCTTCCAGAGAGATTCCTCACTCATAAACACCACTAACCCTCCTGACACAGCCCTGAAACTTAACTCCAGCCCCAAAGTCTAACCCCGAAACACATGAGCCCCTCCTGGCTACCCCCGGTACTGCATTTCTTTTTTGGCTATGATGTGCATGATGATAGCAGGATTTGATTGAACTGTATTCCCCAATGTCTGAGGCAGAACATCAGCTACTGTTCCTGGGGTCCACGCAAAACATGAAACATGACATTTTCAGACCAAACTAAACTATAAAAAATGTTGACATTTTCAGATAAAAAAAGTCATATCATATAATATTAAAAGGAGTATAGCTAGTATCGTTTCCTGGCCTATATACATGTACAAACTTCTTTCCATGTATTCTAATAGTCTGGCTTTGAGTTCGACCTGCGGCCCTTTGCTGTCCCGTTCTTCTTTTCCTAAACCCAACCGTCCCGTTCTTCCCGCACGTCACAGAAACTTAAGCCCACCCACGACCATTTCCTTAACCTAACCGCGTCGAAAGTGACGCCGATAGTCCCGACCCAGCGCGTTTAGACGCTAAAGGAGACTTTTAGCGTCAGTAACAACGCCAAAGGCACCTGACCGAGCGTCCGTATTTTACGCGACGGGAGTGAGAATCTGTTGGACGTAACGGGGACTGATGTTTTTGAGATTTACTTACCACTTTGCAGCCTCTCTTTAAACATTCTCAGGACCTCCTTCTCCTCCCAGAGGTCGCTGGGGGTCTTAAACCTCTCCTCAGCGGCTGCTGTTGACGTCCAAACTGTGGGACTGGTGGAGGATGTGCTGGGGAGGGGCTCGTGGAACGTGGGGGAGCGCAGCACCGTGTTTTTTTTGTGACTTCATTTTATTCTGGAAGAAAGAAAAAAGAACAACAAACATCCTTAGTTGAATCAGAAATACAGGTAAGAGACAATCATCCCTGGCATTTTTACTCTGTGCTGTGTTTCCAATTCAACTACATATTGTATGTACTATTTGGGAAACATTGGATGTACTATTTATGGTTATACTGTAACTATTAGTTTTCTGTGCCTACACTGAAAAGTGACTTTGTGTCACTTTGCAGTATATTTTCATTAAAAAGTATGACTTTCTTCTTTCAAATGGATTGTTCTAATTGTTCATTTCATAACTATGCTATATTATTCTCACTTCAATATGACTGCTGGAGTGCAGTGTAGGACCACATACGGCAAAATGGAATTGAAATGCATTTTAAGTGCCATTCATATGTAGGACTACATGAGACATTTGGATTTGAGGACCTTTCAAGTCTGTTGCATTAACACAATCTAAAATGAAATGTAATATGACATTAACACATAATAAATACAGAAAAAAATAAAACCCACATGTCACACACACAGACACACACACACGTACACATACACACAGACAGACACACACACACACACACACACAGACACACACAATTAAACAGACAAACACACACGGACACACACACAGACACACACACACGTACACATACACACAGACAGACACACACACACACACAGACACACACAATTAAACAGACAGACACACATGGACACACACACACACACACATGAATTTAAATTCAATCCTAGCATGCCAGTTATTTTCCACAAGAAAAATGGAATTAAATTTAAAGTATTGTTTGTTTGTTTTTTGGTCTTGTGGCAGCTGCAGATCTTTTAATTTTGATATTTAAAATCAAAATCCGTTTACCTTGCAATGCTGAGAGTGAGCTCAATTTCCCCAGTGCAAGCAGGAAGCCACGACTGACACCTGTATTACAACCAATCAGAGCACAATATGCTAATGAGTTTCTTCCAGAGAGATTCCTCACTCATAAACACCACTAACCCTCCTGACACAGCCCTGAAACTTAACTCCAGCCCCAAAGTCTAACCCCGAAACACATGAGCCCCTCCTGGCTACCCCCGGTACTGCATTTCTTTTTTGGCTATGATGTGCATGATGATAGCAGGATTTGATTGAACTGTATTCCCCAATGTCTGAGGCAGAACATCAGCTACTCTTCCTGGGGTCCACGCAAAACATGAAACATGACATTTTCAGACCAAACTAAACTATAAAAAATGTTGACATTTTCAGATAAAAAAAGTCATATCATATAATATTAAAAGGAGTATAGCTAGTATCGTTTCCTGGCCTATATACATGTACAAACTTCTTTCCATGTATTCTAATAGCCTGGCTTTGAGTTCGACCTGCGGCCCTTTGCTGTCCCGTTCTTCTTTTCCTAAACCCAACCGTCCCATTCTTCTTTTCCTAAACCCAACCGTCCCCTTCTTCCCGCACGTCACAGAAACTTAAGCCCACCCACGACCATTTCCTTAACCTAACCGCGTCGAAAGTGACGCCGATAGTCCCGACCCAGCGCGTTTAGACGCTCAAGGAGACTTTTAGCGTCAGTAACAACGCCAAAGGCACCTGACCGAGCGTCCGTATTTTACGCGACGGGAGTGAGAATCTGTTGGACGTAACGGGGACTGATGTTTTTGAGATTTACTTACCACTTTGCAGCCTCTCTTTAAACATTCTCAGGACCTCCTTCTCCTCCCAGAGGTCGCTGGGGGTCTTAAACCTCTCCTCAGCGGCTGCTGTTGACGTCCAAACTGTGGGACTGGTGGAGGATGTGCTGGGGAGGGGCTCGTGGAACGTGGGGGAGCGCAGCACCGTGTTTTTTTTGTGACTTCATTTTATTCTGGAAGAAAGAAAAAAGAACAAAAAACATCCTTAGTTGAATCAGAAATACAGGTAAGAGACAATCATCCCTGGCATTTTTACTCTGTGCTGTGTTTCCAATTCAACTACATATTGTATGTACTATTTGGGAAACATTGGATGTACTATTTATGGTTATACTGTAACTATTAGTTTTCTGTGCCTACACTGAAAAGTGACTTTGTGTCACTTTGCAGTATATTTTCATTAAAAAGTATGACTTTCTTCTTTCAAATGGATTGTTCTAATTGTTCATTTCATAACTATGCTATATTATTCTCACTTCAATATGACTGCTGGAGTGCAGTGTAGGACCACATACGGCAAAATGGAATTGAAATGCATTTTAAGTGCCATTCATATGTAGGACTACATGAGACATTTGGATTTGAGGACCTTTCAAGTCTGTTGCATTAACACAATCTAAAATGAAATGTAATATGACATTAACACATAATAAATACAGAAAAAAATAAAACCCACATGTCACACACACAGACACACACAATTAAACAGACAGACACACATGGACACACACACACTCACAGAGACACACACACACACACACACACACACACACACACACACACACACACATGAATTTAAATTCAATCCTAGCATGCAGTTATTTTCCACAAGAAAAATGGAATTAAATTTAAAGTATTGTTTGTTTGTTTTTTGGTCTTGTGGCAGCTGCATATCTTTTAATTTTGATATTTAAAATCAAAATCCGTTTACCTTGCAATGCTGAGAGTGAGCTCAATTTCCCCAGTGCAAGCAGGAAGCCACGACTGACACCTGTATTACAACCAATCAGAGCACAATATGCTAATGAGTTTCTTCCAGAGAGATTCCTCATTCATAAACATCCTTATCCCTCCTGACACAGCCCTGAAACTTAACTCCAGCCCCAAAGTCTAACCCCGAAACACATGAGCCCCTCCTGGCTACCCCCGGTACTACATTTCTTTTTTGGCTATGATGTGCATGATGATAGCAGGATTTGATTGAACTGTATTCCCCAATGTCTGAGGCAGAACATCAGCTACTCTTCCTGGGGTCCACGCAAAACATGAAACATGACATTTTCAGACCAAACTAAACTATAAAAAATGTTGACATTTTCAGATAAAAAAGTCATATCATACAATATTAAAAGGAGTATAGCTAGTATCGTTTCCTGGCCTATATACATGTACAAACTTCTTTCCATGTATTCTAATAGTCTGGCTTTGAGTTCGACCTGCGGCCCTTTGCTGTCCCATTCTTCTTTTCCTAAACCCAACCGTCGCGTTCTTCCCGCACGTCACAGAAACTTAAGCCCACCCACGACCATTTCCTTAACCTAACCGCGTCGAAAGTGACGCCGATAGTCCCGACCCAGCGCGTTTAGACGCTAAAGGAGACTTTTAGCGTCAGTAACAACGCCAAAGGCACCTGACCGAGCGTCCGTATTTTACGCGACGGGAGTGAGAATCTGTTGGACGTAACGGGGACTGATGTTTTTGAGATTTACTTACCACTTTGCAGCCTCTCTTTAAACATTCTCAGGACCTCCTTCTCCTCCCAGAGGTCGCTGGGGGTCTTAAACCTCTCCTCAGCGGCTGCTGTTGACGTCCAAACTGTGGGACTGGTGGAGGATGTGCTGGGGAGGGGCTCGTGGAACGTGGGGGAGCGCAGCACCGTGTTTTTTTTGTGACTTCATTTTATTCTGGAAGAAAGAAAAAAGAACAAAAAACATCCTTAGTTGAATCAGAAATACAGGTAAGAGACAATCATCCCTGGCATTTTTACTCTGTGCTGTGTTTCCAATTCAACTACATATTGTATGTACTATTTGGGAAACATTGGATGTACTATTTATGGTTATACTGTAACTATTAGTTTTCTGTGCCTACACTGAAAAGTGACTTTGTGTCACTTTGCAGTATATTTTCATTAAAAAGTATGACTTTCTTCTTTCAAATGGATTGTTCTAATTGTTCATTTCATAACTATGCTATATTATTCTCACTTCAATATGACTGCTGGAGTGCAGTGTAGGACGTGTATGCCGTTTTACCTTAACTTTACGTAAAATTCACGGTAAGTATACATCCTGATGTACTCTGTAAACCTAAACTCCTGGAAAGTTCAGACAACGTAATTGTGTTAGATTTTACTTTACTAATATGACATTAACACATAATAAATACAGAAAAAAATAAAACCCACATGTCACACACACAGACACACACAATTAAACAGACAGACACAAATGGACACACACACACACACACACACACACACACACACACACACACACACACACACACACACACATGAATATAAATTCAATCCTAGCATGCAGTTATTTTCCACAAGAAAAATGGAATTAAATTTAAAGTATTGTTTGTTTGTTTTTTGGTCTTGTGGCAGCTGCATATCTTTTAATTTTGATATTTAAAATCAAAATCCGTTTACCTTGCAATGCTGAGAGTGAGCTCAATTTCCCCAGTGCAAGCAGGAAGCCACGACTGACACCTGTATTACAACCAATCAGAGCACAATATGCTAATGAGTTTCTTCCAGAGAGATTCCTCATTCATAAACATCCTTATCCCTCCTGACACAGCCCTGAAACTTAACTCCAGCCCCAAAAACTAACCCCGAAACACATGAGCCCCCACCCCCCCCTGGCTACCCCCGGTACTGCATTTGCCTGTGACAGACAGACGAAAGATCAGACAGCCGTGTAACTGATGTATGTAGTATCGTATGTGTTCATGGTTATAGCTGTGAGTTTTGTCTGCCTACACATAACAATAAACAATAAGCCTGTCTTGCAAATGAAATCAAGCCAGTGTCTGTTTTTTTGTTTTTTTTCTCCTGTTAGCAGGTTATTTTGTGAACTTAAAATGTACTTTCAATAGATTCCTCTGTGTCATTTTAAAAGTGTGAAGACAACATCCTTAGAAACGCCCTAAATGTAAACTGTGTAATTCTGGGGAAGATAAGGATGCATCTCAGAAACTGCTGTGATTCTCATTAGCTCTAAAGAACATTTACTGTATTTCAAGATATTTTTTAAACAGAAAAATCTAGCAAGATTACCTTGTCAATGCTGAGAATGAACGTGAAAGACAGCAGTCCTCCAATTAATGCTGCAAGGCACAGAGCTGTATTTATAAATCCTTGCCTTGCTTCCAACCCATCAGAGCACAGTATGCCAATGAGTTTCTTCCAGAGCATAAACATCCCTATCCCTCCTGACACAGCCCTGAAACTTAACTCCAGCCCCAAAGTCTAACCCCGAAACACATCAGCCCCTCCTGGCTACCCCCGGTACTGCATTTCTTTTCTGGCTATGATGTGCATGATGATAGCAGGATTTGATTGAACTGTATTCCCCAATGTCTGAGGCAGAACATCAGCTACTCTTCCTGGGGTCCACGCAAAACATGAAACATGACATTTTCAGACCAAACTAAACTATAAAAAATGTTGACATTTTCAGATAAAAAAAGTCATATCATATAATATTAAAAGGAGTATAGCTAGTATCGTTTCCTGGCCTATATACATGTACAAACTTCTTTCCATGTATTCTAATAGTCTGGCTTTGAGTTCGACCTGCGGCCCTTTGCTGTCCCGTTCTTCTTTTCCTAAACCCAACCGTCCCATTCTTCTTTTCCTAAACCCAACCGTCCCCTTCTTCCCGCGCGTCACAGAAACTTAAGCCCACCCACGACCATTTCCTTAACCTAACCGCGTCGAAAGTGACGCCGATAGTCCCGACCCAGCGCGTTTAGACGCTAAAGGAGACTTTTAGCGTCAGTAACAACGCCAAAGGCACCTGACCGAGCGTCCGTATTTTACGCGACGGGAGTGAGAATCTGTTGGACGTAACGGGGACTGATGTTTTTGAGATTTACTTACCACTTTGCAGCCTCTCTTTAAACATTCTCAGGACCTCCTTCTCCTCCCAGAGGTCGCTGGGGGTCTTAAACCTCTCCTCAGCGGCTGCTGTTGACGTCCAAACTGTGGGACTGGTGGAGGATGTGCTGGGGAGGGGCTCGTGGAACGTGGGGGAGCGCAGCACCGTGTTTTTTTTGTGACTTCATTTTATTCTGGAAGAAAGAAAAAAGAACAACAAACATCCTTAGTTGAATCAGAAATACAGGTAAGAGACAATCATCCCTGGCATTTTTACTCTGTGCTGTGTTTCCAATTCAACTACATATTGTATGTACTATTTGGGAAACATTGGATGTACTATTTATGGTTATACTGTAACTATTAGTTTTCTGTGCCTACACTGAAAAGTGACTTTGTGTCACTTTGCAGTATATTTTCATTAAAAAGTATGACTTTCTTCTTTCAAATGGATTGTTCTAATTGTTCATTTCATAACTATGCTATATTATTCTCACTTCAATATGACTGCTGGAGTGCAGTGTAGGACCACATACGGCAAAATGGAATTGAAATGCATTTTAAGTGCCATTCATATGTAGGACTACATGAGACATTTGGATTTGAGGACCTTTCAAGTCTGTTGCATTAACACAATCTAAAATGAAATGTAATATGACATTAACACATAATAAATACAGAAAAAAATAAAACCCACATGTCACACACACAGACACACACAATTAAACAGACAGACACACATGGACACACACACACTCACAGAGACACACACACACACACACACACACACACACACACACACACACACATGAATTTAAATTCAATCCTAGCATGCAGTTATTTTCCACAAGAAAAATGGAATTAAATTTAAAGTATTGTTTGTTTGTTTTTTGGTCTTGTGGCAGCTGCATATCTTTTAATTTTGATATTTAAAATCAAAATCCGTTTACCTTGCAATGCTGAGAGTGAGCTCAATTTCCCCAGTGCAAGCAGGAAGCCACGACTGACACCTGTATTACAACCAATCAGAGCACAATATGCTAATGAGTTTCTTCCAGAGAGATTCCTCACTCATAAACACCACTAACCCTCCTGACACAGCCCTGAAACTTAACTCCAGCCCCAAAGTCTAACCCCGAAACACATGAGCCCCTCCTGGCTACCCCCGGTACTGCATTTCTTTTTTGGCTATGATGTGCATGATGATAGCAGGATTTGATTGAACTGTATTCCCCAATGTCTGAGGCAGAACATCAGCTACTCTTCCTGGGGTCCACGCAAAACATGAAACATGACATTTTCAGACCAAACTAAACTATAAAAAATGTTGACATTTTCAGATAAAAAAAGTCATATCATATAATATTAAAAGGAGTATAGCTAGTATCGTTTCCTGGCCTATATACATGTACAAACTTCTTTCCATGTATTCTAATAGTCTGGCTTTGAGTTCGACCTGCGGCCCTTTGCTGTCCCGTTCTTCTTTTCCTAAACCCAACCGTCCCATTCTTCTTTTCCTAAACCCAACCGTCCCCTTCTTCCCGCACGTCACAGAAACTTAAGCCCACCCACGACCATTTCCTTAACCTAACCGCGTCGAAAGTGACGCCGATAGTCCCGACCCAGCGCGTTTAGACGCTAAAGGAGACTTTTAGCGTCAGTAACAACGCCAAAGGCACCTGACCGAGCGTCCGTATTTTACGCGACGGGAGTGAGAATCTGTTGGACGTAACGGGGACTGATGTTTTTGAGATTTACTTACCACTTTGCAGCCTCTCTTTAAACATTCTCAGGACCTCCTTCTCCTCCCAGAGGTCGCTGGGGGTCTTAAACCTCTCCTCAGCGGCTGCTGTTGACGTCCAAACTGTGGGACTGGTGGAGGATGTGCTGGGGAGGGGCTCGTGGAACGTGGGGGAGCGCAGCACCGTGTTTTTTTTGTGACTTCATTTTATTCTGGAAGAAAGAAAAAAGAACAACAAACATCCTTAGTTGAATCAGAAATACAGGTAAGAGACAATCATCCCTGGCATTTTTACTCTGTGCTGTGTTTCCAATTCAACTACATATTGTATGTACTATTTGGGAAACATTGGATGTACTATTTATGGTTATACTGTAACTATTAGTTTTCTGTGCCTACACTGAAAAGTGACTTTGTGTCACTTTGCAGTATATTTTCATTAAAAAGTATGACTTTCTTCTTTCAAATGGATTGTTCTAATTGTTCATTTCATAACTATGCTATATTATTCTCACTTCAATATGACTGCTGGAGTGCAGTGTAGGACCACATACGGCAAAATGGAATTGAAATGCATTTTAAGTGCCATTCATATGTAGGACTACATGAGACATTTGGATTTGAGGACCTTTCAAGTCTGTTGCATTAACACAATCTAAAATGAAATGTAATATGACATTAACACATAATAAATACAGAAAAAAATAAAACCCACATGTCACACACACAGACACACACAATTAAACAGACAGACACACATGGACACACACACACTCACAGAGACACACACACACACACACACACACACACACACACATGAATTTAAATTCAATCCTAGCATGCAGTTATTTTCCACAAGAAAAATGGAATTAAATTTAAAGTATTGTTTGTTTGTTTTTTGGTCTTGTGGCAGCTGCATATCTTTTAATTTTGATATTTAAAATCAAAATCCGTTTACCTTGCAATGCTGAGAGTGAGCTCAATTTCCCCAGTGCAAGCAGGAAGCCACGACTGACACCTGTATTACAACCAATCAGAGCACAATATGCTAATGAGTTTCTTCCAGAGAGATTCCTCATTCATAAACATCCTTATCCCTCCTGACACAGCCCTGAAACTTAACTCCAGCCCCAAAAACTAACCCCGAAACACATGAGCCCCACACCCCCCCCTGGCTACCCCCGGTACTGCATTTGCCTGTGACAGACAGACGAAAGATCAGACAGCCGTGTAACTGATGTATGTAGTATCGTATGTGTTCATGGTTATAGCTGTGAGTTTTGTCTGCCTACACATAACAATAAACAATAAGCCTGTCTTGCAAATGAAATCAAGCCAGTGTCTGTTTTTTTGTTTTTTTTTCTCCTGTTAGCAGGTTATTTTGTGAACTTAAAATGTACTTTCAATAGATTCCTCTGTGTCATTTTAAAAGTGTGAAGACAACATCCTTAGAAACGCCCTAAATGTAAACTGTGTAATTCTGGGGAAGATAAGGATGCATCTCAGAAACTGCTGTGATTCTCATTAGCTCTAAAGAACATTTACTGTATTTCAAGATATTTTTTAAACAGAAAAATCTAGCAAGATTACCTTGTCAATGCTGAGAATGAACGTGAAAGACAGCAGTCCTCCAATTAATGCTGCAAGGCACAGAGCTGTATTTATAAATCCTTGCCTTGCTTCCAACCCATCAGAGCACAGTATGCCAATGAGTTTCTTCCAGAGCATAAACATCCCTATCCCTCCTGACACAGCCCTGAAACTTAACTCCAGCCCCAAAGTCTAACCCCGAAACACATCAGCCCCTCCTGGCTACCCCCGGTACTGCATTTCTTTTCTGGCTATGATGTGCATGATGATAGCAGGATTTGATTGAACTGTATTCCCCAATGTCTGAGGCAGAACATCAGCTACTCTTCCTGGGGTCCACGCAAAACATGAAACATGACATTTTCAGACCAAACTAAACTATAAAAAATGTTGACATTTTCAGATAAAAAAAGTCATATCATATAATATTAAAAGGAGTATAGCTAGTATCGTTTCCTGGCCTATATACATGTACAAACTTCTTTCCATGTATTCTAATAGTCTGGCTTTGAGTTCGACCTGCGGCCCTTTGCTGTCCCGTTCTTCTTTTCCTAAACCCAACCGTCCCATTCTTCTTTTCCTAAACCCAACCGTCCCCTTCTTCCCGCGCGTCACAGAAACTTAAGCCCACCCACGACCATTTCCTTAACCTAACCGCGTCGAAAGTGACGCCGATAGTCCCGACCCAGCGCGTTTAGACGCTAAAGGAGACTTTTAGCGTCAGTAACAACGCCAAAGGCACCTGACCGAGCGTCCGTATTTTACGCGACGGGAGTGAGAATCTGTTGGACGTAACGGGGACTGATGTTTTTGAGATTTACTTACCACTTTGCAGCCTCTCTTTAAACATTCTCAGGACCTCCTTCTCCTCCCAGAGGTCGCTGGGGGTCTTAAACCTCTCCTCAGCGGCTGCTGTTGACGTCCAAACTGTGGGACTGGTGGAGGATGTGCTGGGGAGGGGCTCGTGGAACGTGGGGGAGCGCAGCACCGTGTTTTTTTTGTGACTTCATTTTATTCTGGAAGAAAGAAAAAAGAACAACAAACATCCTTAGTTGAATCAGAAATACAGGTAAGAGACAATCATCCCTGGCATTTTTACTCTGTGCTGTGTTTCCAATTCAACTACATATTGTATGTACTATTTGGGAAACATTGGATGTACTATTTATGGTTATACTGTAACTATTAGTTTTCTGTGCCTACACTGAAAAGTGACTTTGTGTCACTTTGCAGTATATTTTCATTAAAAAGTATGACTTTCTTCTTTCAAATGGATTGTTCTAATTGTTCATTTCATAACTATGCTATATTATTCTCACTTCAATATGACTGCTGGAGTGCAGTGTAGGACCACATACGGCAAAATGGAATTGAAATGCATTTTAAGTGCCATTCATATGTAGGACTACATGAGACATTTGGATTTGAGGACCTTTCAAGTCTGTTGCATTAACACAATCTAAAATGAAATGTAATATGACATTAACACATAATAAATACAGAAAAAAATAAAACCCACATGTCACACACACAGACACACACAATTAAACAGACAGACACACATGGACACACACACACTCACAGAGACACACACACACACACACACACACACACACACATGAATTTAAATTCAATCCTAGCATGCAGTTATTTTCCACAAGAAAAATGGAATTAAATTTAAAGTATTGTTTGTTTGTTTTTTGGTCTTGTGGCAGCTGCATATCTTTTAATTTTGATATTTAAAATCAAAATCCGTTTACCTTGCAATGCTGAGAGTGAGCTCAATTTCCCCAGTGCAAGCAGGAAGCCACGACTGACACCTGTATTACAACCAATCAGAGCACAATATGCTAATGAGTTTCTTCCAGAGAGATTCCTCATTCATAAACATCCTTATCCCTCCTGACACAGCCCTGAAACTTAACTCCAGCCCCAAAAACTAACCCCGAAACACATGAGCCCCACACCCCCCCCTGGCTACCCCCGGTACTGCATTTGCCTGTGACAGACAGACGAAAGATCAGACAGCCGTGTAACTGATGTATGTAGTATCGTATGTGTTCATGGTTATAGCTGTGAGTTTTGTCTGCCTACACATAACAATAAACAATAAGCCTGTCTTGCAAATGAAATCAAGCCAGTGTCTGTTTTTTTGTTTTTTTTCTCCTGTTAGCAGGTTATTTTGTGAACTTAAAATGTACTTTCAATAGATTCCTCTGTGTCATTTTAAAAGTGTGAAGACAACATCCTTAGAAACGCCCTAAATGTAAACTGTGTAATTCTGGGGAAGATAAGGATGCATCTCAGAAACTGCTGTGATTCTCATTAGCTCTAAAGAACATTTACTGTATTTCAAGATATTTTTTAAACAGAAAAATCTAGCAAGATTACCTTGTCAATGCTGAGAATGAACGTGAAAGACAGCAGTCCTCCAATTAATGCTGCAAGGCACAGAGCTGTATTTATAAATCCTTGCCTTGCTTCCAACCCATCAGAGCACAGTATGCCAATGAGTTTCTTCCAGAGCATAAACATCCCTATCCCTCCTGACACAGCCCTGAAACTTAACTCCAGCCCCAAAGTCTAACCCCGAAACACATCAGCCCCTCCTGGCTACCCCCGGTACTGCATTTCTTTTCTGGCTATGATGTGCATGATGATAGCAGGATTTGATTGAACTGTATTCCCCAATGTCTGAGGCAGAACATCAGCTACTCTTCCTGGGGTCCACGCAAAACATGAAACATGACATTTTCAGACCAAACTAAACTATAAAAAATGTTGACATTTTCAGATAAAAAAAGTCATATCATATAATATTAAAAGGAGTATAGCTAGTATCGTTTCCTGGCCTATATACATGTACAAACTTCTTTCCATGTATTCTAATAGTCTGGCTTTGAGTTCGACCTGCGGCCCTTTGCTGTCCCGTTCTTCTTTTCCTAAACCCAACCGTCCCATTCTTCTTTTCCTAAACCCAACCGTCCCCTTCTTCCCGCGCGTCACAGAAACTTAAGCCCACCCACGACCATTTCCTTAACCTAACCGCGTCGAAAGTGACGCCGATAGTCCCGACCCAGCGCGTTTAGACGCTAAAGGAGACTTTTAGCGTCAGTAACAACGCCAAAGGCACCTGACCGAGCGTCCGTATTTTACGCGACGGGAGTGAGAATCTGTTGGACGTAACGGGGACTGATGTTTTTGAGATTTACTTACCACTTTGCAGCCTCTCTTTAAACATTCTCAGGACCTCCTTCTCCTCCCAGAGGTCGCTGGGGGTCTTAAACCTCTCCTCAGCGGCTGCTGTTGACGTCCAAACTGTGGGACTGGTGGAGGATGTGCTGGGGAGGGGCTCGTGGAACGTGGGGGAGCGCAGCACCGTGTTTTTTTTGTGACTTCATTTTATTCTGGAAGAAAGAAAAAAGAACAACAAACATCCTTAGTTGAATCAGAAATACAGGTAAGAGACAATCATCCCTGGCATTTTTACTCTGTGCTGTGTTTCCAATTCAACTACATATTGTATGTACTATTTGGGAAACATTGGATGTACTATTTATGGTTATACTGTAACTATTAGTTTTCTGTGCCTACACTGAAAAGTGACTTTGTGTCACTTTGCAGTATATTTTCATTAAAAAGTATGACTTTCTTCTTTCAAATGGATTGTTCTAATTGTTCATTTCATAACTATGCTATATTATTCTCACTTCAATATGACTGCTGGAGTGCAGTGTAGGACCACATACGGCAAAATGGAATTGAAATGCATTTTAAGTGCCATTCATATGTAGGACTACATGAGACATTTGGATTTGAGGACCTTTCAAGTCTGTTGCATTAACACAATCTAAAATGAAATGTAATATGACATTAACACATAATAAATACAGAAAAAAATAAAACCCACATGTCACACACACAGACACACACAATTAAACAGACAGACACACATGGACACACACACACTCACAGAGACACACACACACACACACACACACACACACATGAATTTAAATTCAATCCTAGCATGCAGTTATTTTCCACAAGAAAAATGGAATTAAATTTAAAGTATTGTTTGTTTGTTTTTTGGTCTTGTGGCAGCTGCATATCTTTTAATTTTGATATTTAAAATCAAAATCCGTTTACCTTGCAATGCTGAGAGTGAGCTCAATTTCCCCAGTGCAAGCAGGAAGCCACGACTGACACCTGTATTACAACCAATCAGAGCACAATATGCTAATGAGTTTCTTCCAGAGAGATTCCTCATTCATAAACATCCTTATCCCTCCTGACACAGCCCTGAAACTTAACTCCAGCCCCAAAAACTAACCCCGAAACACATGAGCCCCACACCCCCCCCTGGCTACCCCCGGTACTGCATTTGCCTGTGACAGACAGACGAAAGATCAGACAGCCGTGTAACTGATGTATGTAGTATCGTATGTGTTCATGGTTATAGCTGTGAGTTTTGTCTGCCTACACATAACAATAAACAATAAGCCTGTCTTGCAAATGAAATCAAGCCAGTGTCTGTTTTTTTGTTTTTTTTCTCCTGTTAGCAGGTTATTTTGTGAACTTAAAATGTACTTTCAATAGATTCCTCTGTGTCATTTTAAAAGTGTGAAGACAACATCCTTAGAAACGCCCTAAATGTAAACTGTGTAATTCTGGGGAAGATAAGGATGCATCTCAGAAACTGCTGTGATTCTCATTAGCTCTAAAGAACATTTACTGTATTTCAAGATATTTTTTAAACAGAAAAATCTAGCAAGATTACCTTGTCAATGCTGAGAATGAACGTGAAAGACAGCAGTCCTCCAATTAATGCTGCAAGGCACAGAGCTGTATTTATAAATCCTTGCCTTGCTTCCAACCCATCAGAGCACAGTATGCCAATGAGTTTCTTCCAGAGCATAAACATCCCTATCCCTCCTGACACAGCCCTGAAACTTAACTCCAGCCCCAAAGTCTAACCCCGAAACACATCAGCCCCTCCTGGCTACCCCCGGTACTGCATTTCTTTTCTGGCTATGATGTGCATGATGATAGCAGGATTTGATTGAACTGTATTCCCCAATGTCTGAGGCAGAACATCAGCTACTCTTCCTGGGGTCCACGCAAAACATGAAACATGACATTTTCAGACCAAACTAAACTATAAAAAATGTTGACATTTTCAGATAAAAAAAGTCATATCATATAATATTAAAAGGAGTATAGCTAGTATCGTTTCCTGGCCTATATACATGTACAAACTTCTTTCCATGTATTCTAATAGTCTGGCTTTGAGTTCGACCTGCGGCCCTTTGCTGTCCCGTTCTTCTTTTCCTAAACCCAACCGTCCCATTCTTCTTTTCCTAAACCCAACCGTCCCCTTCTTCCCGCGCGTCACAGAAACTTAAGCCCACCCACGACCATTTCCTTAACCTAACCGCGTCGAAAGTGACGCCGATAGTCCCGACCCAGCGCGTTTAGACGCTAAAGGAGACTTTTAGCGTCAGTAACAACGCCAAAGGCACCTGACCGAGCGTCCGTATTTTACGCGACGGGAGTGAGAATCTGTTGGACGTAACGGGGACTGATGTTTTTGAGATTTACTTACCACTTTGCAGCCTCTCTTTAAACATTCTCAGGACCTCCTTCTCCTCCCAGAGGTCGCTGGGGGTCTTAAACCTCTCCTCAGCGGCTGCTGTTGACGTCCAAACTGTGGGACTGGTGGAGGATGTGCTGGGGAGGGGCTCGTGGAACGTGGGGGAGCGCAGCACCGTGTTTTTTTTGTGACTTCATTTTATTCTGGAAGAAAGAAAAAAGAACAACAAAACATCCTTAGTTGAATCAGAAATACAGGTAAGAGACAATCATCCCTGGCATTTTTACTCTGTGCTGTGTTTCCAATTCAACTACATATTGTATGTACTATTTGGGAAACATTGGATGTACTATTTATGGTTATACTGTAACTATTAGTTTTCTGTGCCTACACTGAAAAGTGACTTTGTGTCACTTTGCAGTATATTTTCATTAAAAAGTATGACTTTCTTCTTTCAAATGGATTGTTCTAATTGTTCATTTCATAACTATGCTATATTATTCTCACTTCAATATGACTGCTGGAGTGCAGTGTAGGACCACATACGGCAAAATGGAATTGAAATGCATTTTAAGTGCCATTCATATGTAGGACTACATGAGACATTTGGATTTGAGGACCTTTCAAGTCTGTTGCATTAACACAATCTAAAATGAAATGTAATATGACATTAACACATAATAAATACAGAAAAAAATAAAACCCACATGTCACACACACAGACACACACAATTAAACAGACAGACACACATGGACACACACACACTCACAGAGACACACACACACACACACACACACACACACACACACACACACATGAATTTAAATTCAATCCTAGCATGCAGTTATTTTCCACAAGAAAAATGGAATTAAATTTAAAGTATTGTTTGTTTGTTTTTTGGTCTTGTGGCAGCTGCAGATCTTTTAATTTTGATATTTAAAATCAAAATCCGTTTACCTTGCAATGCTGAGAGTGAGCTCAATTTCCCCAGTGCAAGCAGGAAGCCACGACTGACACCTGTATTACAACCAATCAGAGCACAATATGCTAATGAGTTTCTTCCAGAGAGATTCCTCACTCATAAACACCACTAACCCTCCTGACACAGCCCTGAAACTTAACTCCAGCCCCAAAGTCTAACCCCGAAACACATGAGCCCCTCCTGGCTACCCCCGGTACTACATTTCTTTTTTGGCTATGATGTGCATGATGATAGCAGGATTTGATTGAACTGTATTCCCCAATGTCTGAGGCAGAACATCAGCTACTCTTCCTGGGGTCCACGCAAAACATGAAACATGACATTTTCAGACCAAACTAAACTATAAAAAATGTTGACATTTTCAGATAAAAAAAGTCATATCATATAATATTAAAAGGAGTATAGCTAGTATCGTTTCCTGGCCTATATACATGTACAAACTTCTTTCCATGTATTCTAATAGTCTGGCTTTGAGTTCGACCTGCGGCCCTTTGCTGTCCCGTTCTTCTTTTCCTAAACCCAACCGTCCCATTCTTCTTTTCCTAAACCCAACCGTCCCCGTTCTTCCCGCACGTCACAGAAACTTAAGCCCACCCACGACCATTTCCTTAACCTAACCGCGTCGAAAGTGACGCCGATAGTCCCGACCCAGCGCGTTTAGACGCTAAAGGAGACTTTTAGCGTCAGTAACAACGCCAAAGGCACCTGACCGAGCGTCCGTATTTTACGCGACGGGAGTGAGAATCTGTTGGACGTAACGGGGACTGATGTTTTTGAGATTTACTTACCACTTTGCAGCCTCTCTTTAAACATTCTCAGGACCTCCTTCTCCTCCCAGAGGTCGCTGGGGGTCTTAAACCTCTCCTCAGCGGCTGCTGTTGACGTCCAAACTGTGGGACTGGTGGAGGATGTGCTGGGGAGGGGCTCGTGGAACGTGGGGGGAGCGCAGCACCGTGTTTTTTTTGTGACTTCATTTTATTCTGGAAGAAAGAAAAAAGAACAACAAACATCCTTAGTTGAATCAGAAATACAGGTAAGAGACAATCATCCCTGGCATTTTTACTCTGTGCTGTGTTTCCAATTCAACTACATATTGTATGTACTATTTGGGAAACATTGGATGTACTATTTATGGTTATACTGTAACTATTAGTTTTCTGTGCCTACACTGAAAAGTGACTTTGTGTCACTTTGCAGTATATTTTCATTAAAAAGTATGACTTTCTTCTTTCAAATGGATTGTTCTAATTGTTCATTTCATAACTATGCTATATTATTCTCACTTCAATATGACTGCTGGAGTGCAGTGTAGGACCACATACGGCAAAATGGAATTGAAATGCATTTTAAGTGCCATTCATATGTAGGACTACATGAGACATTTGGATTTGAGGACCTTTCAAGTCTGTTGCATTAACACAATCTAAAATGAAATGTAATATGACATTAACACATAATAAATACAGAAAAAAATAAAACCCACATGTCACACACACAGACACACACAATTAAACAGACAGACAAACATGGACACACACACACTCACAGAGACACACACACACACACACACACACACACACACACACGAATTTAAATTCAATCCTAGCATGCAGTTATTTTCCACAAGAAAAATGGAATTAAATTTAAAGTATTGTTTGTTTGTTTTTTGGTCTTGTGGCAGCTGCATATCTTTTAATTTTGATATTTAAAATCAAAATCCGTTTACCTTGCAATGCTGAGAGTGAGCTCAATTTCCCCAGTGCAAGCAGGAAGCCACGACTGACACCTGTATTACAACCAATCAGAGCACAATATGCTAATGAGTTTCTTCCAGAGAGATTCCTCATTCATAAACATCCTTATCCCTCCTGACACAGCCCTGAAACTTAACTCCAGCCCCAAAAACTAACCCCGAAACACATGAGCCCCACACCCCCCCCTGGCTACCCCCGGTACTGCATTTGCCTGTGACAGACAGACGAAAGATCAGACAGCCGTGTAACTGATGTATGTAGTATCGTATGTGTTCATGGTTATAGCTGTGAGTTTTGTCTGCCTACACATAACAATAAACAATAAGCCTGTCTTGCAAATGAAATCAAGCCAGTGTCTGTTTTTTTGTTTTTTTTCTCCTGTTAGCAGGTTATTTTGTCAACTTAAATAAGACCGTCTACGGTACAGATTGTGGCAGTGGTGTCGCTGTAATCTCCATTTATAAACGTTTTTATAACTTTAAAGCATTAAATCTTCAAAATATACAGCCATGCGACACACCAATTTAAAGCTTAGCGTCTCAGGATTCCATTAAGCCCACACACAAAGCATAAGATGATTTACAGCAGTTACACAACTGCTACAAAGTTATAAT
Source organism: Sander lucioperca (assembly GCF_008315115.2). Classification (NCBI taxonomy): domain Eukaryota; kingdom Metazoa; phylum Chordata; class Actinopteri; order Perciformes; family Percidae; genus Sander; species Sander lucioperca. The sequence goes on along the minus strand of NC_050194.1, from coordinate 4,262,084 downwards.
AAATAAAACAATACAGCGTAAACAGCGCAGCCCGTGTGTTTTGCATCCTTACCTGTTTCCCTGTCCCTTTGGCCACTGCGTGGATTTTTTGCCCAAAGCTTTTTTTTCTTAAATCCCCAAGAGTCCAAGGAAATGGAATATCCAAGCCATTATATCCAAAACGAGCTGTTTGCCTCACAATCTTGACGTTTCTGGCCGAATCACAACGGAAAATCGCTGAACTGTTTTTCATTTCCGCACTTCTAACGCTGCTCGCTTCTCTCCCGAGGGTCCTAGCAACTTGATGTGGGCGTCATTCTATTCCCTGAGTTCTAAGCTTTCCATCGATACCTGATATAAGCCAATCGGTGCAGGTTTGGCTGTGATACACCAATAATAAAGCTGAAGTCTCCTCTGACGCGTTTGGGACCACGCGGAAATGATCGACATTTGCTCGGACCAGTTAGATGTAAATGCCCTCAGACCCGGCTACATTTGTAGCCAATGAGCAGACAAGTCGATCGATACCAAATTTGCCGGTGAAATTTTAACCCTGTAATGGCTGGAGCTGTGTCAAAGCAAAAACAGGGCCTCATATAAGCATTTCACACCCTGTGCAGTTCATAATGACTTATTTCTATATATTTAGGTATATAGTTATTTCAAGTATGTGTATGATTGATGTGGATGTGTTTGTGTATTTGAGAAGTTTTTTTATTTTGTACTTTATTGGCTTTTTTCTTTGCACTTTTCAAATAAAAATCAGAAAAACGCACAGACATATATGTAGAAAAAAATTCATATAAAATCAATTTTTGAGTCTTTTGGCTTCTGGATTTTTTCTGTAGTAAGCTGAGACATGTGGCTAATGTCCTGGATTGTCTGTCACCTGGAATATATGTTCACAGCAGTGGATTTTAATCATTTTATAGATGTATGACTTGGACGGAAATAGAAACCCTCCATTCTAGCCTCTGTAACTCTGTGTCAGTAAGGCCTAGAATCACTCTGACACTTGGAACAAAAACTTGAGAGTGTTTTCTTTCCAGTGGTACCAGGCACATCCCTGAGTGTCAAAGTATATGGGAGCTGTACCAATTTTAATTTGGGTATGACGTTTAGACCAAAAGCTTGAAAATGCAGGTGATACTAAAGAGGTTAAAATGTACTTTCAATAGATTCCTCTGCGTCATTTTAAAAGTGTGAAGACAACATCCTTAGAAACGCCCTAAATGTAAACTGTGTAATTCTGGGGAAGATAAGGATGCATCTCAGAAACTGCTGTGATTCTCATTAGCTCTAAAGAACATTTACTGTATTTCAAGATATTTTTTAAACAGAAAAATCTAGCAAGATTACCTTGTCAATGCTGAGAATGAACGTGAAAGACAGCAGTCCTCCAATTAATGCTGCAAGGCACAGAGCTGTATTTATAAATCCTTGCCTTGCTTCCAACCCATCAGAGCACAGTATGCCAATGAGTTTCTTCCAGAGCATAAACATCCCTATCCCTCCTGACACAGCCCTGAAACTTAACTCCAGCCCCAAAGTCTAACCCCGAAACACATCAGCCCCTCCTGGCTACCCCCGGTACTGCATTTCTTTTCTGGCTATTATGTGCACATTGATAACATGATTTGATTGAACTGTATTCCCCAATTTCTGAGGCAGAACATCAGCTACTCTTCCTGGGGTCCACGCACAACATGAAACATGACATTTTCAGACCAAACTAAACTATAAAAAATGTTGACATTTTCAGATAAAAAAAAGTCATATCATATAATTTTAAAAGGAGTATAGCTAGTATCGTTTCCTGGCCTATATACATGTACAAACTTCTTTCCATGTATTCTAATAGTAATATGTAGCACACAAATACATACAGAGACACAAAGACACACACACACACACACACACACACCTCTCCCCCATCAACTGATTTATATATCAAATTCATTCACTTTCATTTTCAACTGCTCATTTATTCTCACTGAAGGGCTTATTTCATATTTCTTGCTGTTTTGTAATGCCTTCATGTGTGTTCATACTGTGATATATTGCCTGTAACACCAACAACCCTGGAACAGTGGCACCATCTGCTGGACTAAATCAGAAAGGGACGTTCTGCAAGAAAGCTCCTCAGGCCAGGACCTGCACAGGTTCATTTTAACTCGCATGTAAACACAGTTTGCCCAGTATTAGGCTGCACAAACTCCATCAACTGTTTGGTGTATACGTATTTGTTAATGTTATCAGTTTGTTGTAACCACGCCAGATGAAAACACATTCCGTTCGGGAGATACAGACGACCTATTTCAGACTTTGTCAGAAAGCAGTACTTTGCTCCATCTGTTTGACGTCTTTGCATCACCCTTCTGTGAAAATAAATCATTGTTAAAATGGATTTAAGTCCTCATAATTAGATGTCAAGGATTCTTCAAACTCTGTGGTCTTATATTTCTGTTGTTATCACATTATTATACAGCGCATAATTTGAATATCAATGTGGTTATTGTTTTTCTGTAAAAACATGTTACATGTTACAACACGTTACTTTCCCCTGAAATATTCAATATTTACTGAAGCCTTTTTTGTAAGATAAATATGTATTTTCAAAGATTTACTGTGGCGTTGCAAATGAGTATGTACATGTGAAATCAGGTCACAGACTGACGTCGGTTAAATAATTATTTTTTATTCATTAAAACAAACACAGTCGCTACATGATTAATACTTATCAAACTAAAACAAATGTGTATAATAACTCAAGAGGAATTTGTGTAAAAACCCAGAGTACTGACCCCGAATGAGCCACAATGAATCTATTTGTTGTTGAAACTTTAAAACAATTTGCTTTGGTCAATTATTTTGAATTTTGCTCTGCTCACCAACACACATATGTACAACACGTTCGAGCAAAACAAGAAAATTAGTTAAAAAAAAACAAGAAAATTATTAAGGGCGGCCTCTAGCTCTCCCAGTGGGAGCGTTGGCCCCACGTTGCCCGAGTCCTGCAGCGGCCCGGCTTTGAGTTCGACCTGCGGCCCTTTGCTGCGTGTCGTCCCCCATCCCTCTCCCCCAACAATGATTAGCCACTGTCACTGTGATAGGGGGGGGGAAAGGCCCAAAAAAGAATCTTTAAAATAAAAAAAAAGCAAATTAATCCCTTTGTAGCGTTTTTTGAAGTTTGGATTTGAGCTCAGCCTCAATCAACGACGATCGCCTCTTCTTTTTAAGGACCGTCTTAATTTTCTCTGCCAGGAATTCTGTCCCTCTTGGTCTGAAACCAGGCAGCCAAATTCTGAGGTCCTCCCCAGCCTTTTTTATGGCAGATGCCCTCGCCATCAGGTTCTTGGTGTCTGAAAAACAAGCATCACAAGTTGCTGTAACTAACCACTGTTAATCTCTGTCATGCCACAGCGTGTCAATGCCGCATCTGGGTCAATATCACCATGAGGTGCCTTTGAGACTTCCCCATTTCCCCCCAAAAAAGCTGAGATTTTCCATCGAAGTTCATTTTCATTGTATTGAGTATATGTTATGCTGTTAGAAATGCATATTGGTCAAGCTCCCACACTTTTTTATGAATTAACTGCAAGCAGACAATTTACATGCAAACACAGCAAAATATGTCCACCCTGTCATGGACAATTTCAAAGCAGAATAAATACATTGTAATTACATAGTGATTGTAAAACGTACATTTTCAGAAAACTATTTAGTCACTTTCTCAACCAATATATTTTAGTTAATGGGAAAAGTATTTGGATAATAATGAAATTATGGCAAACTATTTCTAAATAAAATCTAACAAAGATATCTGGTCAAACTTTGAAACAATACTATTTGGCCCTCATTTGTTTATAAAGGAATCACACAAACGATTTTGCTAACTTGCGAAAATAATTTTGTGGTGGACACGTTGTGAAATGTCATTGAATGGCCTCATAAATGCAAGGAACAATGCAAGAAAATGATGTTAAAAAAATGCCTTTTCCCATGTAAGGGGAAATTACCAGTTGAACAGACTGGTTTTGATCCACTCTACCTGCATGCAGCCACTGAATAAAGTGGCTGCATGCAGGTAGAGTGGATCTAAACCCAACCGTCCCATTCTTCTTTTCCTAAACCCAACCGTCCCCTTCTTCCCGCGCGTCACAGAAACGTAAGCCCACCCACGACCATTTCCTTAACCTAACCGCGTCGAAAGTGACGCCGATAGTCCCGACCCAGCGCGTTTAGATAAAGCGCGTTTAGACGCTAAAGGAGACTTTTAGCGTCAGTAACAACGCCAAAGGCACCTGACCGAGCGTCCGTATTTTACGCGACGGGAGTGAGAATCTGTTGGACGTAACGGGGACTGATGTTTTTGAGATTTACTTACCACTTTGCAGCCTCTCTTTAAACATTCTCAGGACCTCCTTCTCCTCCCAGAGGTCGCTGGGGGTCTTAAACCTCTCCTCAGCGGCTGCTGTTGACGTCCAAACTGTGGGACTGGTGGAGGATGTGCTGGGGAGGGGCTCGTGGAACGTGGGGGAGCGCAGCACCGTGTTTTTTTTGTGACTTCATTTTATTCTGGAAGAAAGAAAAAAGAACAACAAACATCCTTAGTTGAATCAGAAATACAGGTAAGAGACAATCATCCCTGGCATTTTTACTCTGTGCTGTGTTTCCAATTCAACTACATATTGTATGTACTATTTGGGAAACATTGGATGTACTATTTATGGTTATACTGTAACTATTAGTTTTCTGTGCCTACACTGAAAAGTGACTTTGTGTCACTTTGCAGTATATTTTCATTAAAAAGTATGACTTTCTTCTTTCAAATGGATTGTTCTAATTGTTCATTTCATAACTATGCTATATTATTCTCACTTCAATATGACTGCTGGAGTGCAGTGTAGGACCACATACGGCAAAATGGAATTGAAATGCATTTTAAGTGCCATTCATATGTAGGACTACATGAGACATTTGGATTTGAGGACCTTTCAAGTCTGTTGCATTAACACAATCTAAAATGAAATGTAATATGACATTAACACATAATAAATACAGAAAAAAATAAAACCCACATGTCACACACACAGACACACACAATTAAACAGACAGACACACATGGACACACACACACTCACAGAGACACACACACACACACACACACACACACATGAATTTAAATTCAATCCTAGCATGCAGTTATTTTCCACAAGAAAAATGGAATTAAATTTAAAGTATTGTTTGTTTGTTTTTTGGTCTTGTGGCAGCTGCATATCTTTTAATTTTGATATTTAAAATCAAAATCCGTTTACCTTGCAATGCTGAGAGTGAGCTCAATTTCCCCAGTGCAAGCAGGAAGCCACGACTGACACCTGTATTACAACCAATCAGAGCACAATATGCTAATGAGTTTCTTCCAGAGAGATTCCTCATTCATAAACATCCTTATCCCTCCTGACACAGCCCTGAAACTTAACTCCAGCCCCAAAAACTAACCCCGAAACACATGAGCCCCACACCCCCCCCTGGCTACCCCCGGTACTGCATTTGCCTGTGACAGACAGACGAAAGATCAGACAGCCGTGTAACTGATGTATGTAGTATCGTATGTGTTCATGGTTATAGCTGTGAGTTTTGTCTGCCTACACATAACAATAAACAATAAGCCTGTCTTGCAAATGAAATCAAGCCAGTGTCTGTTTTTTTGTTTTTTTTCTCCTGTTAGCAGGTTATTTTGTGAACTTAAAATGTACTTTCAATAGATTCCTCTGTGTCATTTTAAAAGTGTGAAGACAACATCCTTAGAAACGCCCTAAATGTAAACTGTGTAATTCTGGGGAAGATAAGGATGCATCTCAGAAACTGCTGTGATTCTCATTAGCTCTAAAGAACATTTACTGTATTTCAAGATATTTTTTAAACAGAAAAATCTAGCAAGATTACCTTGTCAATGCTGAGAATGAACGTGAAAGACAGCAGTCCTCCAATTAATGCTGCAAGGCACAGAGCTGTATTTATAAATCCTTGCCTTGCTTCCAACCCATCAGAGCACAGTATGCCAATGAGTTTCTTCCAGAGCATAAACATCCCTATCCCTCCTGACACAGCCCTGAAACTTAACTCCAGCCCCAAAGTCTAACCCCGAAACACATCAGCCCCTCCTGGCTACCCCCGGTACTGCATTTCTTTTCTGGCTATGATGTGCATGATGATAGCAGGATTTGATTGAACTGTATTCCCCAATGTCTGAGGCAGAACATCAGCTACTCTTCCTGGGGTCCACGCAAAACATGAAACATGACATTTTCAGACCAAACTAAACTATAAAAAATGTTGACATTTTCAGATAAAAAAAGTCATATCATATAATATTAAAAGGAGTATAGCTAGTATCGTTTCCTGGCCTATATACATGTACAAACTTCTTTCCATGTATTCTAATAGTCTGGCTTTGAGTTCGACCTGCGGCCCTTTGCTGTCCCGTTCTTCTTTTCCTAAACCCAACCGTCCCATTCTTCTTTTCCTAAACCCAACCGTCCCCGTTCTTCCCGCACGTCACAGAAACTTAAGCCCACCCACGACCATTTCCTTAACCTAACCGCGTCGAAAGTGACGCCGATAGTCCCGACCCAGCGCGTTTAGACGCTAAAGGAGACTTTTAGCGTCAGTAACAACGCCAAAGGCACCTGACCGAGCGTCCGTATTTTACGCGACGGGAGTGAGAATCTGTTGGACGTAACGGGGACTGATGTTTTTGAGATTTACTTACCACTTTGCAGCCTCTCTTTAAACATTCTCAGGACCTCCTTCTCCTCCCAGAGGTCGCTGGGGGTCTTAAACCTCTCCTCAGCGGCTGCTGTTGACGTCCAAACTGTGGGACTGGTGGAGGATGTGCTGGGGAGGGGCTCGTGGAACGTGGGGGAGCGCAGCACCGTGTTTTTTTTGTGACTTCATTTTATTCTGGAAGAAAGAAAAAAGAACAACAAACATCCTTAGTTGAATCAGAAATACAGGTAAGAGACAATCATCCCTGGCATTTTTACTCTGTGCTGTGTTTCCAATTCAACTACATATTGTATGTACTATTTGGGAAACATTGGATGTACTATTTATGGTTATACTGTAACTATTAGTTTTCTGTGCCTACACTGAAAAGTGACTTTGTGTCACTTTGCAGTATATTTTCATTAAAAAGTATGACTTTCTTCTTTCAAATGGATTGTTCTAATTGTTCATTTCATAACTATGCTATATTATTCTCACTTCAATATGACTGCTGGAGTGCAGTGTAGGACCACATACGGCAAAATGGAATTGAAATGCATTTTAAGTGCCATTCATATGTAGGACTACATGAGACATTTGGATTTGAGGACCTTTCAAGTCTGTTGCATTAACACAATCTAAAATGAAATGTAATATGACATTAACACATAATAAATACAGAAAAAAATAAAACCCACATGTCACACACACAGACACACACAATTAAACAGACAGACACACATGGACACACACACACTCACAGAGACACACACACACACACACACACACACACACACACACACACATGAATTTAAATTCAATCCTAGCATGCAGTTATTTTCCACAAGAAAAATGGAATTAAATTTAAAGTATTGTTTGTTTGTTTTTTGGTCTTGTGGCAGCTGCATATCTTTTAATTTTGATATTTAAAATCAAAATCCGTTTACCTTGCAATGCTGAGAGTGAGCTCAATTTCCCCAGTGCAAGCAGGAAGCCACGACTGACACCTGTATTACAACCAATCAGAGCACAATATGCTAATGAGTTTCTTCCAGAGAGATTCCTCATTCATAAACATCCTTATCCCTCCTGACACAGCCCTGAAACTTAACTCCAGCCCCAAAAACTAACCCCGAAACACATGAGCCCCACACCCCCCCCTGGCTACCCCCGGTACTGCATTTGCCTGTGACAGACAGACGAAAGATCAGACAGCCGTGTAACTGATGTATGTAGTATCGTATGTGTTCATGGTTATAGCTGTGAGTTTTGTCTGCCTACACATAACAATAAACAATAAGCCTGTCTTGCAAATGAAATCAAGCCAGTGTCTGTTTTTTTGTTTTTTTTCTCCTGTTAGCAGGTTATTTTGTGAACTTAAAATGTACTTTCAATAGATTCCTCTGTGTCATTTTAAAAGTGTGAAGACAACATCCTTAGAAACGCCCTAAATGTAAACTGTGTAATTCTGGGGAAGATAAGGATGCATCTCAGAAACTGCTGTGATTCTCATTAGCTCTAAAGAACATTTACTGTATTTCAAGATATTTTTTAAACAGAAAAATCTAGCAAGATTACCTTGTCAATGCTGAGAATGAACGTGAAAGACAGCAGTCCTCCAATTAATGCTGCAAGGCACAGAGCTGTATTTATAAATCCTTGCCTTGCTTCCAACCCATCAGAGCACAGTATGCCAATGAGTTTCTTCCAGAGCATAAACATCCCTATCCCTCCTGACACAGCCCTGAAACTTAACTCCAGCCCCAAAGTCTAACCCCGAAACACATCAGCCCCTCCTGGCTACCCCCGGTACTGCATTTCTTTTCTGGCTATGATGTGCATGATGATAGCAGGATTTGATTGAACTGTATTCCCCAATGTCTGAGGCAGAACATCAGCTACTCTTCCTGGGGTCCACGCAAAACATGAAACATTACATTTTCAGACCAAACTAAACTATAAAAAATGTTGACATTTTCAGATAAAAAAAGTCATATCATATAATATTAAAAGGAGTATAGCTAGTATCGTTTCCTGGCCTATATACATGTACAAACTTCTTTCCATGTATTCTAATAGTCTGGCTTTGAGTTCGACCTGCGGCCCTTTGCTGTCCCGTTCTTCTTTTCCTAAACCCAACCGTCCCATTCTTCTTTTCCTAAACCCAACCGTCCCCTTCTTCCCGCGCGTCACAGAAACTTAAGCCCACCCACGACCATTTCCTTAACCTAACCGCGTCGAAAGTGACGCCGATAGTCCCGACCCAGCGCGTTTAGACGCTAAAGGAGACTTTTAGCGTCAGTAACAACGCCAAAGGCACCTGACCGAGCGTCCGTATTTTACGCGACGGGAGTGAGAATCTGTTGGACGTAACGGGGACTGATGTTTTTGAGATTTACTTACCACTTTGCAGCCTCTCTTTAAACATTCTCAGGACCTCCTTCTCCTCCCAGAGGTCGCTGGGGGTCTTAAACCTCTCCTCAGCGGCTGCTGTTGACGTCCAAACTGTGGGACTGGTGGAGGATGTGCTGGGGAGGGGCTCGTGGAACGTGGGGGAGCGCAGCACCGTGTTTTTTTTGTGACTTCATTTTATTCTGGAAGAAAGAAAAAAGAACAACAAACATCCTTAGTTGAATCAGAAATACAGGTAAGAGACAATCATCCCTGGCATTTTTACTCTGTGCTGTGTTTCCAATTCAACTACATATTGTATGTACTATTTGGGAAACATTGGATGTACTATTTATGGTTATACTGTAACTATTAGTTTTCTGTGCCTACACTGAAAAGTGACTTTGTGTCACTTTGCAGTATATTTTCATTAAAAAGTATGACTTTCTTCTTTCAAATGGATTGTTCTAATTGTTCATTTCATAACTATGCTATATTATTCTCACTTCAATATGACTGCTGGAGTGCAGTGTAGGACCACATACGGCAAAATGGAATTGAAATGCATTTTAAGTGCCATTCATATGTAGGACTACATGAGACATTTGGATTTGAGGACCTTTCAAGTCTGTTGCATTAACACAATCTAAAATGAAATGTAATATGACATTAACACATAATAAATACAGAAAAAAATAAAACCCACATGTCACACACACAGACACACACAATTAAACAGACAGACACACATGGACACACACACACTCACAGAGACACACACACACACCACACACACACACACATGAATTTAAATTCAATCCTAGCATGCAGTTATTTTCCACAAGAAAAATGGAATTAAATTTAAAGTATTGTTTGTTTGTTTTTTGGTCTTGTGGCAGCTGCATATCTTTTAATTTTGATATTTAAAATCAAAATCCGTTTACCTTGCAATGCTGAGAGTGAGCTCAATTTCCCCAGTGCAAGCAGGAAGCCACGACTGACACCTGTATTACAACCAATCAGAGCACAATATGCTAATGAGTTTCTTCCAGAGAGATTCCTCATTCATAAACATCCTTATCCCTCCTGACACAGCCCTGAAACTTAACTCCAGCCCCAAAAACTAACCCCGAAACACATGAGCCCCACACCCCCCCCTGGCTACCCCCGGTACTGCATTTGCCTGTGACAGACAGACGAAAGATCAGACAGCCGTGTAACTGATGTATGTAGTATCGTATGTGTTCATGGTTATAGCTGTGAGTTTTGTCTGCCTACACATAACAATAAACAATAAGCCTGTCTTGCAAATGAAATCAAGCCAGTGTCTGTTTTTTTGTTTTTTTTCTCCTGTTAGCAGGTTATTTTGTCAACTTAAATAAGACGTCGCTGTACCGTCTACGGTACAGATTGTGGCAGTGGTGTCGCTGTAATCTCCATTTATAAACGTTTTTATAACTTTAAAGCATTAAATCTTCAAAATATACAGCCATGCGACACACCAATTTAAAGCTTAGCGTCTCAGGATTCCATTAAGCCCACACACAAAGCATAAGATGATTTACAGCAGTTACACAACTGCTACAAAGTTATAATAAATAAAACAATACAGCGTAAACAGCGCAGCCCGTGTGTTTTGCATCCTTACCTGTTTCCCTGTCCCTTTGGCCACTGCGTGGATTTTTTGCCCAAAGCTTTTTTTTCTTAAATCCCCAAGAGTCCAAGGAAATGGAATATCCAAGCCATTATATCCAAAACGAGCTGTTTGCCTCACAATCTTGACGTTTCTGGCCGAATCACAACGGAAAATCGCTGAACTGTTTTTCATTTCCGCACTTCTAACGCTGCTCGCTTCTCTCCCGAGGGTCCTAGCAACTTGATGTGGGCGTCATTCTATTCCCTGAGTTCTAAGCTTTCCATCGATACCTGATATAAGCCAATCGGTGCAGGTTTGGCTGTGATACACCAATAATAAAGCTGAAGTCTCCTCTGACGCGTTTGGGACCACGCGGAAATGATCGACATTTGCTCGGACCAGTTAGATGTAAATGCCCTCAGACCCGGCTACATTTGTAGCCAATGAGCAGACAAGTCGATCGATACCAAATTTGCCGGTGAAATTTTAACCCTGTAATGGCTGGAGCTGTGTCAAAGCAAAAACAGGGCCTCATATAAGCATTTCACACCCTGTGCAGTTCATAATGACTTATTTCTATATATTTAGGTATATAGTTATTTCAAGTATGTGTATGATTGATGTGGATGTGTTTGTGTATTTGAGAAGTTTTTTTATTTTGTACTTTATTGGCTTTTTTCTTTGCACTTTTCAAATAAAAATCAGAAAAACGCACAGACATATATGTAGAAAAAAATTCATATAAAATCAATTTTTGAGTCTTTTGGCTTCTGGATTTTTTCTGTAGTAAGCTGAGACATGTGGCTAATGTCCTGGATTGTCTGTCACCTGGAATATATGTTCACAGCAGTGGATTTTAATCATTTTATAGATGTATGACTTGGACGGAAATAGAAACCCTCCATTCTAGCCTCTGTAACTCTGTGTCAGTAAGGCCTAGAATCACTCTGACACTTGGAACAAAAACTTGAGAGTGTTTTCTTTCCAGTGGTACCAGGCACATCCCTGAGTGTCAAAGTATATGGGAGCTGTACCAATTTTAATTTGGGTATGACGTTTAGACCAAAAGCTTGAAAATGCAGGTGATACTAAAGAGGTTAAAATGTACTTTCAATAGATTCCTCTGCGTCATTTTAAAAGTGTGAAGACAACATCCTTAGAAACGCCCTAAATGTAAACTGTGTAATTCTGGGGAAGATAAGGATGCATCTCAGAAACTGCTGTGATTCTCATTAGCTCTAAAGAACATTTACTGTATTTCAAGATATTTTTTAAACAGAAAAATCTAGCAAGATTACCTTGTCAATGCTGAGAATGAACGTGAAAGACAGCAGTCCTCCAATTAATGCTGCAAGGCACAGAGCTGTATTTATAAATCCTTGCCTTGCTTCCAACCCATCAGAGCACAGTATGCCAATGAGTTTCTTCCAGAGCATAAACATCCCTATCCCTCCTGACACAGCCCTGAAACTTAACTCCAGCCCCAAAGTCTAACCCCGAAACACATGAGCCCCTCCTGGCTACCCCCGGTACTGCATTTCTTTTCTGGCTATTATGTGCACATTGATAACATGATTTGATTGAACTGTATTCCCCAATTTCTGAGGCAGAACATCAGCTACTCTTCCTGGGGTCCACGCACAACATGAAACATGACATTTTCAGACCAAACTAAACTATAAAAAATGTTGACATTTTCAGATAAAAAAAAGTCATATCATATAATTTTAAAAGGAGTATAGCTAGTATCGTTTCCTGGCCTATATACATGTACAAACTTCTTTCCATGTATTCTAATAGTAATATGTAGCACACAAATACATACAGAGACACAAAGACACACACACACACACACACACACACCTCTCCCCCATCAACTGATTTATATATCAAATTCATTCACTTTCATTTTCAACTGCTCATTTATTCTCACTGAAGGGCTTATTTCATATTTCTTGCTGTTTTGTAATGCCTTCATGTGTGTTCATACTGTGATATATTGCCTGTAACACCAACAACCCTGGAACAGTGGCACCATCTGCTGGACTAAATCAGAAAGGGACGTTCTGCAAGAAAGCTCCTCAGGCCAGGACCTGCACAGGTTCATTTTAACTCGCATGTAAACACAGTTTGCCCAGTATTAGGCTGCACAAACTCCATCAACTGTTTGGTGTATACGTATTTGTTAATGTTATCAGTTTGTTGTAACCACGCCAGATGAAAACACATTCCGTTCGGGAGATACAGACGACCTATTTCAGACTTTGTCAGAAAGCAGTACTTTGCTCCATCTGTTTGACATCTTTGCATCACCCTTCTGTGAAAATAAATCATTGTTAAAATGGATTTAAGTCCTCATAATTAGATGTCAAGGATTCTTCAAACTCTGTGGTCTTATATTTCTGTTGTTATCACATTATTATACAGCGCATAATTTGAATATCAATGTGGTTATTGTTTTTCTGTAAAAACATGTTACATGTTACAACACGTTACTTTCCCCTGAAATATTCAATATTTACTGAAGCCTTTTTTGTAAGATAAATATGTATTTTCAAAGATTTACTGTGGCGTTGCAAATGAGTATGTATATGTGAAATCAGGTCACAGACTGACGTCGGTTAAATAATTATTTTTTATTCATTAAAACAAACACAGTCGCTACATGATTAATACTTATCAAACTAAAACAAATGTGTATAATAACTCAAGAGGAATTTGTGTAAAAACCCAGAGTACTGACCCCGAATGAGCCACAATGAATCTATTTGTTGTTGAAACTTTAAAACAATTTGCTTTGGTCAATTATTTTGAATTTTGCTCTGCTCACCAACACACATATGTACAACACGTTCGAGCAAAACAAGAAAATTAGTTAAAAAAAAACAAGAAAATTATTAAGGGCGGCCTCTAGCTCTCCCAGTGGGAGCGTTGGCCCCACGTTGCCCGAGTCCTGCAGCGGCCCGGCTTTGAGTTCGACCTGCGGCCCTTTGCTGCGTGTCGTCCCCCATCCCTCTCCCCCAACAATGATTAGCCACTGTCACTGTGATAGGGGAAAGGCCCAAAAAAGAATCTTTAAAATAAAAAAAAAGCAAATTAATCCCTTTGTAGCGTTTTTTGAAGTTTGGATTTGAGCTCAGCCTCAATCAACGACGATCGCCTCTTCTTTTTAAGGACCGTCTTAATTTTCTCTGCCAGGAATTCTGTCCCTCTTGGTCTGAAACCAGGCAGCCAAATTCTGAGGTCCTCCCCAGCCTTTTTTATGGCAGATGCCCTCGCCATCAGGTTCTTGGTGTCTGAAAAACAAGCATCACAAGTTGCTGTAACTAACCACTGTTAATCTCTGTCATGCCACAGCGTGTCAATGCCGCATCTGGGTCAATATCACCATGAGGTGCCTTTGAGACTTCCCCATTTCCCCCCAAAAAAGCTGAGATTTTCCATCGAAGTTCATTTTCATTGTATTGAGTATATGTTATGCTGTTAGAAATGCATATTGGTCAAGCTCCCACACTTTTTTATGAATTAACTGCAAGCAGACAATTTACATGCAAACACAGCAAAATATGTCCACCCTGTCATGGACAATTTCAAAGCAGAATAAATACATTGTAATTACATAGTGATTGTAAAACGTACATTTTCAGAAAACTATTTAGTCACTTTCTCAACCAATATATTTTAGTTAATGGGAAAAGTATTTGGATAATAATGAAATTATGGCAAACTATTTCTAAATAAAATCTAACAAAGATATCTGGTCAAACTTTGAAACAATACTATTTGGCCCTCATTTGTTTATAAAGGAATCACACAAACGATTTTGCTAACTTGCGAAAATAATTTTGTGGTGGACACGTTGTGAAATGTCATTGAATGGCCTCATAAATGCAAGGAACAATGCAAGAAAATGATGTTAAAAAAATGCCTTTTCCCATGTAAGGGGAAATTACCAGTTGAACAGACTGGTTTTGATCCACTCTACCTGCATGCAGCCACTGAATAAAGTGGCTGCATGCAGGTAGAGTGGATCTAAACCCAACCGTCCCATTCTTCTTTTCCTAAACCCAACCGTCCCCTTCTTCCCGCGCGTCACAGAAACGTAAGCCCACCCACGACCATTTCCTTAACCTAACCGCGTCGAAAGTGACGCCGATAGTCCCGACCCAGCGCGTTTAGATAAAGCGCGTTTAGACGCTAAAGGAGACTTTTAGCGTCAGTAACAACGCCAAAGGCACCTGACCGAGCGTCCGTATTTTACGCGACGGGAGTGAGAATCTGTTGGACGTAACGGGGACTGATGTTTTTGAGATTTACTTACCACTTTGCAGCCTCTCTTTAAACATTCTCAGGACCTCCTTCTCCTCCCAGAGGTCGCTGGGGGTCTTAAACCTCTCCTCAGCGGCTGCTGTTGACGTCCAAACTGTGGGACTGGTGGAGGATGTGCTGGGGAGGGGCTCGTGGAACGTGGGGGAGCGCAGCACCGTGTTTTTTTTGTGACTTCATTTTATTCTGGAAGAAAGAAAAAAGAACAACAAACATCCTTAGTTGAATCAGAAATACAGGTAAGAGACAATCATCCCTGGCATTTTTACTCTGTGCTGTGTTTCCAATTCAACTACATATTGTATGTACTATTTGGGAAACATTGGATGTACTATTTATGGTTATACTGTAACTATTAGTTTTCTGTGCCTACACTGAAAAGTGACTTTGTGTCACTTTGCAGTATATTTTCATTAAAAAGTATGACTTTCTTCTTTCAAATGGATTGTTCTAATTGTTCATTTCATAACTATGCTATATTATTCTCACTTCAATATGACTGCTGGAGTGCAGTGTAGGACCACATACGGCAAAATGGAATTGAAATGCATTTTAAGTGCCATTCATATGTAGGACTACATGAGACATTTGGATTTGAGGACCTTTCAAGTCTGTTGCATTAACACAATCTAAAATGAAATGTAATATGACATTAACACATAATAAATACAGAAAAAAATAAAACCCACATGTCACACACACAGACACACACACACGTACACATACACACAGACAGACACACACACACACACACACACACACACAGACACACACAATTAAACAGACAGACACACACGGACACACACACAGACACACACACACGTACACATACACACAGACAGACACACACACACACACACAGACACACACAATTAAACAGACAGACACACATGGACACACACACACACACACATGAATTTAAATTCAATCCTAGCATGCCAGTTATTTTCCACAAGAAAAATGGAATTAAATTTAAAGTATTGTTTGTTTGTTTTTTGGTCTTGTGGCAGCTGCAGATCTTTTAATTTTGATATTTAAAATCAAAATCCGTTTACCTTGCAATGCTGAGAGTGAGCTCAATTTCCCCAGTGCAAGCAGGAAGCCACGACTGACACCTGTATTACAACCAATCAGAGCACAATATGCTAATGAGTTTCTTCCAGAGAGATTCCTCACTCATAAACACCACTAACCCTCCTGACACAGCCCTGAAACTTAACTCCAGCCCCAAAGTCTAACCCCGAAACACATGAGCCCCTCCTGGCTACCCCCGGTACTGCATTTCTTTTTTGGCTATGATGTGCATGATGATAGCAGGATTTGATTGAACTGTATTCCCCAATGTCTGAGGCAGAACATCAGCTACTCTTCCTGGGGTCCACGCAAAACATGAAACATGACATTTTCAGACCAAACTAAACTATAAAAAATGTTGACATTTTCAGATAAAAAAAGTCATATCATATAATATTAAAAGGAGTATAGCTAGTATCGTTTCCTGGCCTATATACATGTACAAACTTCTTTCCATGTATTCTAATAGTCTGGCTTTGAGTTCGACCTGCGGCCCTTTGCTGTCCCGTTCTTCTTTTCCTAAACCCAACCGTCCCATTCTTCTTTTCCTAAACCCAACCGTCCCGTTCTTCCCGCACGTCACAGAAACTTAAGCCCACCCACGACCATTTCCTTAACCTAACCGCGTCGAAAGTGACGCCGATAGTCCCGACCCAGCGCGTTTAGACGCTAAAGGAGACTTTTAGCGTCAGTAACAACGCCAAAGGCACCTGACCGAGCGTCCGTATTTTACGCGACGGGAGTGAGAATCTGTTGGACGTAACGGGGACTGATGTTTTTGAGATTTACTTACCACTTTGCAGCCTCTCTTTAAACATTCTCAGGACCTCCTTCTCCTCCCAGAGGTCGCTGGGGGTCTTAAACCTCTCCTCAGCGGCTGCTGTTGACGTCCAAACTGTGGGACTGGTGGAGGATGTGCTGGGGAGGGGCTCGTGGAACGTGGGGGAGCGCAGCACCGTGTTTTTTTTGTGACTTCATTTTATTCTGGAAGAAAGAAAAAAGAACAAAAAACATCCTTAGTTGAATCAGAAATACAGGTAAGAGACAATCATCCCTGGCATTTTTACTCTGTGCTGTGTTTCCAATTCAACTACATATTGTATGTACTATTTGGGAAACATTGGATGTACTATTTATGGTTATACTGTAACTATTAGTTTTCTGTGCCTACACTGAAAAGTGACTTTGTGTCACTTTGCAGTATATTTTCATTAAAAAGTATGACTTTCTTCTTTCAAATGGATTGTTCTAATTGTTCATTTCATAACTATGCTATATTATTCTCACTTCAATATGACTGCTGGAGTGCAGTGTAGGACCACATACGGCAAAATGGAATTGAAATGCATTTTAAGTGCCATTCATATGTAGGACTACATGAGACATTTGGATTTGAGGACCTTTCAAGTCTGTTGCATTAACACAATCTAAAATGAAATGTAATATGACATTAACACATAATAAATACAGAAAAAAATAAAACCCACATGTCACACACACAGACACACACAATTAAACAGACAGACACACATGGACACACACACACTCACAGACACACACACACACACACACACACACACACACACACACACACACACATGAATTTAAATTCAATCCTAGCATGCAGTTATTTTCCACAAGAAAAATGGAATTAAATTTAAAGTATTGTTTGTTTGTTTTTTGGTCTTGTGGCAGCTGCATATCTTTTAATTTTGATATTTAAAATCAAAATCCGTTTACCTTGCAATGCTGAGAGTGAGCTCAATTTCCCCAGTGCAAGCAGGAAGCCACGACTGACACCTGTATTACAACCAATCAGAGCACAATATGCTAATGAGTTTCTTCCAGAGAGATTCCTCACTCATAAACACCACTAACCCTCCTGACACAGCCCTGAAACTTAACTCCAGCCCCAAAGTCTAACCCCGAAACACATGAGCCCCTCCTGGCTACCCCCGGTACTGCATTTCTTTTTTGGCTATGATGTGCATGATGATAGCAGGATTTGATTGAACTGTATTCCCCAATGTCTGAGGCAGAACATCAGCTACTCTTCCTGGGGTCCACGCAAAACATGAAACATGACATTTTCAGACCAAACTAAACTATAAAAAATGTTGACATTTTCAGATAAAAAAAGTCATATCATATAATATTAAAAGGAGTATAGCTAGTATCGTTTCCTGGCCTATATACATGTACAAACTTCTTTCCATGTATTCTAATAGTCTGGCTTTGAGTTCGACCTGCGGCCCTTTGCTGTCCCATTCTTCTTTTCCTAAACCCAACCGTCCCGTTCTTCCCGCACGTCACAGAAACTTAAGCCCACCCACGACCATTTCCTTAACCTAACCGCGTCGAAAGTGACGCCGATAGTCCCGACCCAGCGCGTTTAGACGCTAAAGGAGACTTTTAGCGTCAGTAACAACGCCAAAGGCACCTGACCGAGCGTCCGTATTTTACGCGACGGGAGTGAGAATCTGTTGGACGTAACGGGGACTGATGTTTTTGAGATTTACTTACCACTTTGCAGCCTCTCTTTAAACATTCTCAGGACCTCCTTCTCCTCCCAGAGGTCGCTGGGGGTCTTAAACCTCTCCTCAGCGGCTGCTGTTGACGTCCAAACTGTGGGACTGGTGGAGGATGTGCTGGGGAGGGGCTCGTGGAACGTGGGGGAGCGCAGCACCGTGTTTTTTTTGTGACTTCATTTTATTCTGGAAGAAAGAAAAAAGAACAACAAACATCCTTAGTTGAATCAGAAATACAGGTAAGAGACAATCATCCCTGGCATTTTTACTCTGTGCTGTGTTTCCAATTCAACTACATATTGTATGTACTATTTGGGAAACATTGGATGTACTATTTATGGTTATACTGTAACTATTAGTTTTCTGTGCCTACACTGAAAAGTGACTTTGTGTCACTTTGCAGTATATTTTCATTAAAAAGTATGACTTTCTTCTTTCAAATGGATTGTTCTAATTGTTCATTTCATAACTATGCTATATTATTCTCACTTCAATATGACTGCTGGAGTGCAGTGTAGGACCACATACGGCAAAATGGAATTGAAATGCATTTTAAGTGCCATTCATATGTAGGACTACATGAGACATTTGGATTTGAGGACCTTTCAAGTCTGTTGCATTAACACAATCTAAAATGAAATGTAATATGACATTAACACATAATAAATACAGAAAAAAATAAAACCCACATGTCACACACACAGACACACACAATTAAACAGACAGACACACATGGACACACACACACTCACAGAGACACACACACACACACACACACACACACACATGAATTTAAATTCAATCCTAGCATGCAGTTATTTTCCACAAGAAAAATGGAATTAAATTTAAAGTATTGTTTGTTTGTTTTTTGGTCTTGTGGCAGCTGCATATCTTTTAATTTTGATATTTAAAATCAAAATCCGTTTACCTTGCAATGCTGAGAGTGAGCTCAATTTCCCCAGTGCAAGCAGGAAGCCACGACTGACACCTGTATTACAACCAATCAGAGCACAATATGCTAATGAGTTTCTTCCAGAGAGATTCCTCACTCATAAACACCCTATCCCTCCTGACACAGCCCTGAAACTTAACTCCAGCCCCAAAAACTAACCCCGAAACACATGAGCCCCACACCCCCCCCTGGCTACCCCCGGTACTGCATTTCTTTTTTGGCTATGATGTGCATGATGATAGCAGGATTTGATTGAACTGTATTCCCCAATGTCTGAGGCAGAACATCAGCTACTCTTCCTGGGGTCCACGCAAAACATGAAACATGACATTTTCAGACCAAACTAAACTATAAAAAATGTTGACATTTTCAGATAAAAAAAGTCATATCATATAATATTAAAAGGAGTATAGCTAGTATCGTTTCCTGGCCTATATACATGTACAAACTTCTTTCCATGTATTCTAATAGTCTGGCTTTGAGTTCGACCTGCGGCCCTTTGCTGTCCCATTCTTCTTTTCCTAAACCCAACCGTCCCGTTCTTCCCGCACGTCACAGAAACTTAAGCCCACCCACGACCATTTCCTTAACCTAACCGCGTCGAAAGTGACGCCGATAGTCCCGACCCAGCGCGTTTAGACGCTAAAGGAGACTTTTAGCGTCAGTAACAACGCCAAAGGCACCTGACCGAGCGTCCGTATTTTACGCGACGGGAGTGAGAATCTGTTGGACGTAACGGGGACTGATGTTTTTGAGATTTACTTACCACTTTGCAGCCTCTCTTTAAACATTCTCAGGACCTCCTTCTCCTCCCAGAGGTCGCTGGGGGTCTTAAACCTCTCCTCAGCGGCTGCTGTTGACGTCCAAACTGTGGGACTGGTGGAGGATGTGCTGGGGAGGGGCTCGTGGAACGTGGGGGAGCGCAGCACCGTGTTTTTTTTGTGACTTCATTTTATTCTGGAAGAAAGAAAAAAGAACAACAAACATCCTTAGTTGAATCAGAAATACAGGTAAGAGACAATCATCCCTGGCATTTTTACTCTGTGCTGTGTTTCCAATTCAACTACATATTGTATGTACTATTTGGGAAACATTGGATGTACTATTTATGGTTATACTGTAACTATTAGTTTTCTGTGCCTACACTGAAAAGTGACTTTGTGTCACTTTGCAGTATATTTTCATTAAAAAGTATGACTTTCTTCTTTCAAATGGATTGTTCTAATTGTTCATTTCATAACTATGCTATATTATTCTCACTTCAATATGACTGCTGGAGTGCAGTGTAGGACCACATACGGCAAAATGGAATTGAAATGCATTTTAAGTGCCATTCATATGTAGGACTACATGAGACATTTGGATTTGAGGACCTTTCAAGTCTGTTGCATTAACACAATCTAAAATGAAATGTAATATGACATTAACACATAATAAATACAGAAAAAAATAAAACCCACATGTCACACACACAGACACACACAATTAAACAGACAGACACACATGGACACACACACACTCACAGAGACACACACACACACACACACACACACACACACACACACATGAATTTAAATTCAATCCTAGCATGCAGTTATTTTCCACAAGAAAAATGGAATTAAATTTAAAGTATTGTTTGTTTGTTTTTTGGTCTTGTGGCAGCTGCATATCTTTTAATTTTGATATTTAAAATCAAAATCCGTTTACCTTGCAATGCTGAGAGTGAGCTCAATTTCCCCAGTGCAAGCAGGAAGCCACGACTGACACCTGTATTACAACCAATCAGAGCACAATATGCTAATGAGTTTCTTCCAGAGAGATTCCTCACTCATAAACACCACTAACCCTCCTGACACAGCCCTGAAACTTAACTCCAGCCCCAAAGTCTAACCCCGAAACACATCAGCTGGCTACCCCCGGTACTGCATTTGCCTGTGACAGACAGACGAAAGATCAGACAGCCGTGTAACTGATNAACAGCCCAAAATGAAGATGGGGACGTGGTCAGCCTAGCTGCTACGAAGATGAATTTGTTTCCGCACCAGGGACTTTCATTCTGTTTCTCTGTCTCCTCATGGCAAGGCTGGTATTTTTACTCTGCACACCCCTAGACAGACTTGTTGAAGTTTTAGGACTTCTTGAGGTCGAAAGGCTTCTTGCTTAATACAAGCCCACACACACACACACACATACACACACACCCTTTGATCCCTCATTCAACCCTCATCATCCTCTGACGTTTTCTGCTCAGAACAGCGCATATGCTGCGTGGGACAACTTATGCCACTTTTCTGTGTTTTGCCTAGACACTACACAGAACACACAGAGACGCATGCACACACACAGAGAGACAGACAGACAGACACACACACGCAGACACACCTGTCGCACAGACAGACACACACACACACACACATACAGACACACCCCTCACACAAAACGCGACCTAATGAGTCAGAGTATTGCTAGCTCAGTGGTCAAATGTGCGGAACAGCAAAATCTCAACATAAACAAAGCTGACGAATGCAGCCCAAAACGCACGTGGAGACGCAGTCAGCGCGGCTGCTGCGAAGAGACATTTCTGCTTCTCCCGTGCTTCGTGGCAGGCTGAAAAAAACAATTCCTTAAATCAACCTTAGACGTGCGGCCAATTGAGTCTCCCTTGAGAGACGCGAAGGGCAGCCGAAAGTGAGTGTACGGATGCGGTCGGCACTGGGCCGCCGCAAAGGGTATATCTCTGCACAACGCTAAGGAGTGTATTCCTGTTTCCGTCCACTCACGGCAGGCCTAATCTGCGCTTCTTCAAATCCTTTACAGATACGCCAGAATCTATGTGTTTTCTGCAAAAAAGTGTGAGGCTGACATAAGTCTGATGCTCATTCTACTGCACACACAGAGTGCACGCTTGCTGCTTCAGGTTGTTTGTTTTTTTTCCTCCCTTTTTTCACATGCTGGTCGCGCGCCGTCGACGGGACCCCACTTGTGGATTGAAGCTACTTTGACGACAGTCGGGAGGTGGCAAAATGTAACGGCAGGTATGCAGAAACGCACACACACACACACACACACACACACACAGACACGCACACATACACACACACAGACAGACACACTCTCAATAGTGTCATTTATCCCCTATTTACATTTTCTGGGAAGATCAGCATATGTGCTGAAGGACTCCAGAAACGTGTCTTGATCAGAAATATGTAAACAAAAAGTTACACGACAAATAGCTACCAATCGACTCCAAATGACCTGAAACGCACACTTCCTAAAAATATCCTGGAGGAACATTTTCCGGGAAAAACACTTGGTCAAATTTTCACAAAATCCTACAATTAAAGTCTATGGCGCGAACATTTTCGCTTATAACTCCAGAACGGTACGTCCTACACACTTGGAAACGGACTCCGTCTGACATAATTTGACCACCCCGAACACACAGAACTTGTCCCCGAGTCTCTACGGCCTTCCGTTCAGGAGATACAGACGTTTTGACTAAAAAACGTAACGTAGCTCGGAAACGAAAGGTCGTAGAGACAAGCGGGTGGTACCACGGGAAAGCCCATCATTGAAAATGGGGGGGTAGGTCAAAGTTTCATCGCTCTAGCACCTTCTGTTCTAAAGATACAGCACAAAAGGTAAACCATTTCCCATAATGCTTTGCGCTTGCAAATTTTGGGACAAAATTGCCCATATCTCAGCAATAAAACATTAAAAATGCAAAGTATTATACATTCCCGTGTTCGTCATCATGTCCTCTATCAGACTATGCTAAAAAAACATTATGGTTAAAATTTTGCACCGTCACAGAAGGGTATGTGCAAACAGAGTGGTATATATACAAAGTCGAAACCATTATAAAATGTTATGGAGTCCCTATTGGTACTCTTACTGCTGTCGGTACCCCTACCGACATCCGGATTCATAGCTTATCCTTTCCCTTTCCTCCACCCCTTCCATCCCCTCTTTTCCCTTTACCCTACCCACCTCCCACCTCTCCCTTCCTTTTCTGTCCCTAACCCACTCCATGACTTCTAACCCTAACCCTCTCTAACCCTCCACATGACCTGTAACCCTAATCTCAACCGTCACTGACCCCTGTCTGGGACTCTGACCTCAAATGTTGGTCAATGACCTTTGACCTAACCCTAAATCAGTGTTAACATTTGCTCTAAACTTTTTTAGTGTTGTTCTGATTACATGCTGTGACAGCAGAGGGCATTCTGATGTTACGAATGTAATTGTTGATATAATTGTAAATACAAGAACTGAGTGGCGATGGGGGGCCTCGAGGAGGGACAGCGGGGACCGGGGTGTTTTGATTGCTTTCTGTAGTGCGTGCATTCAGTTCCTCTTTTTTCTAAACCTATCCAGCCAGGACTCGGACGGCATCTGCCCCGGTTCCCCTGTTCCCTCCGAGGGGCCTCCCTTTCGCTTTTTCTTTCCAAATATTTAGGATAATCGCATCCATTTTGAAAAAGTATATACGCTGTTATTCTCAATGTTTTTTATGATAATATGTAACCTGCTCTTAAGACGTGCCATTGCACTCCACTCAATCAAAGTTTGAGGCCAAATAGGCACCATTTATCCAGTTGTCTAATATTAACACTGTCTTTGGATGCCCGACTCGGTCTTGTCTCAGTCTGGACGGAATGAACAATTGACCAACTTAGGAAAACTTAACATAGACTTATAACATGGACTTATGACAATTACTGGACAGGACTTACATTTACATATACATACACAACTCTACACTACACGTTGCTGCATTCTGCTGGAACTGGACTCCTGCAATGGACAGAACTCTCCCTCATATGAGGTATTTTTTGTTGCCATTTTCCACCTGCTCAGGGATTCTATGTGGACAATTTTTTGCACCAGCAGTACATTTTTCCCTCCACAAGGGGGCGCCATTGGTTTTCTAATCCTTACTCCCCTAAGGCCATTTAATATGCAAAGATGTTCATTGCATTTTGTTGTATTATTGTGATGGTTAGTGTATCATCCACAGGTTATGAAGTTTATATATGTTCAAGAAGTAAGCGTGGGAGCTTACACCCCCTGTATACATGCATCCACTTCCTATAGTTTTATTTTTCCCAAATTCTTTAACTATAATTTTCTTTGACTTATGACCCCATTAAAATTGGCAACTACTTTAAGTTATAAATTGGCAACTATTCAAAATCATTAAAAATCAAGAATAAAATCATTTGATACAAACATAAATATGAATAAATAAGGCAACATATTCAAACATTAAACAAACTACTACAAAGTGGATCATTATACTGAATGTATTGATGCAAGATGCTTTTCTTTTGACTTAAAAATGCCACATGCAGTGCACATTATGTGAATCTACAGACACAGGAGTAAGTTGACAGCACCCTCATCTCAAATGGCAGTCTCAGTGCTATGCAGATATCTCATCTGGATACAGTAGTCTGCAGAGATCACATCATTACACAACATCGTTATACAACATTCTGAATCAGAAAAACACTAACAATCCACTAGTTGAGCATTTTGTTAAACACAATTGGGATAACTTGAGAGCAACCAGTCTTGAAGCTGATTACAGATGGTCAATCCAGACAAGGAGGAAAGCTGAACGCACCTGGATCAGAAAATTGGACACTCTTGTACCAAGAGGCCTAAATGAAAAATAATTCAAAGATATAGACATTTTATCTTTCCTTCTTTGTCCTACCTCCCCACCTCTCCTCCTTTCCCCTTCCTCCATCCCCTTTTTTTTCCCTTACCCTACCCACCATTTACTTTCAGGGCTTGTCACTCCGGGGTTGACGCCACGCGACTTTTGGATTGAGGCCGCGAAGAGGATAGCGGGGAGCGTTTCTTGGCAGGTATGCAGAAAGGTGCAGACACACCGCTCCCACAAAACGCGACCTAATGAGTCACGGAAAACAGAGCAAATTGTTTTTTTTAAGATTATTAAACTGAACACTTTAAATGAATTAACCACTCGGGGCTGTTACATGAAATGAAGAAAAATACAAATTCCCTGAACTTCCAAATTGGTTAGCAAAGTTGCAACATTTAACAGAATTAATTACAATATTTCTTTTAACTTTGGAGTAACTTTTGGCATCTCATACTTTTTTTACTTTCTCAAACTAAACATTTCTCTGAAATGAAGAGACTACACATTTGCTCTTTTATGCTGAAAGAACAGGAAGCTTTATTGCGAAGGGGGACCCACTTCCTGCCTGCCTGTCTGCCTGCGTGGGCTCTTGACTCCCTCTTACATTTCCCGGTAACCATCAGCAAATGCGCTGATGGTTACCGGGAAATGTAAAGTGGTACCACTTGGAACCACTGGGGGTCTCTGATGTGCCTGCACACACACACAGACAGACAGACAGACAGACAGACAGAGACACACAGACACACACACACACACACAGAGACACACACATGCACACACAGACAGAGACACACACACACACACACACACACACACACAGAGACACACACATGCACACACATACAGAGACACACACACACACACAGAGACACACACATGCACACACAGACAGAGACACACACACACACACACACACAGAGACACACACAGACACACACACACAGACAGACAGACACACACACACACACACAACACACAGAGACACACACAGACACATGCACACACAGACACACACACACACAGAGACACACACATGCACACACAGACAGAGACACACACATACACACACACACACAGACACAGACAGACACACACACACACACACAGAGACACACACATGCACACACAGACACAGACAGACAAAGACACACAGACACAACACACAGAGACACACACACAAAGGCAGGGCTGTTGAAATGAGGCGAAGGTCCAAGGTCAAATGGGAAGTGATGTATCTCCCCCCCTCCCCCCCCCCCAAGTATATTTTTTACCTCCCCTCCATCCCCTTTTTCCCCTTCCTTTTCTGTCCCTAACCCACTCCATGACCTCTAACCATAACCCTCTCTAACCCTCCACATGACCTGTAACCCTAATCTCAACCGTCACTGACCCCTGTCTGGGACTCTGACCTCAAATGTTGGTCAATGACCTTTGACCTAACCCTAAATCAGTGTTAACATTTGCTCTAAACTTTTTTAGTGTTGTTCTGATTACATGCTGTGACAGCAGAGGGCATTCTGATGTTACGAATGTAATTGTTGATATAATTGTAAATACAAGAACTGAGTGGCGATGGGGGGCCTCGAGGAGGGACAGCGGGGACCGGGGTGTTTTGATTGCTTTCTGTAGTGCGTGCATTCAGTTCCTCTTTTTTCTAAACCTATCCAGCCAGGACTCGGACGGCATCTGCCCCGGTTCCCCTGTTCCCTCCGAGGGGCCTCCCTTTCGCTTTTTCTTTCCAAATATTTAGGATAATCGCATCCATTTTGAAAAAAGTATATACGCTGTTATTCTCAATGTTTTTTATGATAATATGTAACCTGCTCTTAAGACGTGCCATTGCACTCCACTCAATCAAAGTTTGAGGCCAAATAGGCACCATTTATCCAGTTGTCTAATATTAACACTGTCTTTGGATGCCCGACTCGGTCTTGTCTCAGTCTGGACGGAATGAACAATTGACCAACTTAGGAAAACTTAACATAGACTTATAACATGGACTTATGACAATTACTGGACAGGACTTACATTTACATATACATACACAACTCTACACTACACGTTGCTGCATTCTGCTGGAACTGGACTCCTGCAATGGACAGAACTCTCCCTCATATGAGGTATTTTTTGTTGCCATTTTCCACCTGCTCAGGGATTCTATGTGGACAATTTTTTGCACCAGCAGTACATTTTTCCCTCCACAAGGGGGCGCCATTGGTTTTCTAATCCTTACTCCCCTAAGGCCATTTAATATGCAAAGATGTTCATTGCATTTTGTTGTATTATTGTGATGGTTAGTGTATCATCCACAGGTTATGAAGTTTATATATGTTCAAGAAGTAAGCGTGGGAGCTTACACCCCCTGTATACATGCATCCACTTCCTATAGTTTTATTTTTCCCAAATTCTTTAACTATAATTTTCTTTGGCTTATGAGCCCATTAAAATTGGCAACTACTTCAAGTCATAAATTGGCAACTATACAAAATCATAAAAATCAAGATATAAAATCATTTGATGCAAACATAAATACGAATAAATAAGGCAACATATTCAAACATTAAACAAACTACTACAAAGTGGATCATTATACTGAATGTATTGATGCAAGATGCTTTTCTTTTGACTTAAAAATGCCACATGCAGTGCACATTATGTGAATCTACAGACACAGGAGTAAGTTGACAGCACCCTCATCTCAAATGACAGTCTCAGTGCTATGCACATATCTCATCTGGATGCCGTATTCTGCAGAGATCACATCATTACACAACATCGTTATACAACATTCTGAATCAGAAAAACACTAACAATCCACTAGTTGAGCATTTTGTTAAACACAATTGGGATAACTTGAGAGCAACCAGTCTTGAAGCTGATTACAGATGGTCAATCCAGACAAGGAGGAAAGCTGAACGCACCTGGATCAGAAAATTGGACACTCTTGTACCAAGAGGCCTAAATGAAAAATAATTCAAAGATATAGACATTTTATCTTTCCTTCTTTGTCCTACCTCCCCACCTCTCCTCCTTTCCCCTTCCTCCATCCCCTTTTTTTTCCCTTACCCTACCCACCATTTACTTTCAGGGCTTGTCACTCCGGGGTTGACGCCACGCGACTTTTGGATTGAGGCCGCGAAGAGGATAGCGGGGAGCGTTTCTTGGCAGGTATGCAGAAAGGTGCAGACACACCGCTCCCACAAAACGCGACCTAATGAGTCACGGAAAACAGAGCAAATTGTTTTTTTTAAGATTATTAAACTGAACACTTTAAATGAATTAACCACTCGGGGCTGTTACATGAAATGAAGAAAAATACAAATTCCCTGAACTTCCAAATTGGTTAGCAAAGTTGCAACATTTAACAGAATTAATTACAATATTTCTTTTAACTTTGGAGTAACTTTTGGCATCTCATACTTTTTTTACTTTCTCAAACTAAACATTTCTCTGAAATGAAGAGACTACACATTTGCTCTTTTATGCTGAAAGAACAGGAAGCTTTATTGCGAAGGGGGACCCACTTCCTGCCTGCCTGTCTGCCTGCGTGGGCTCTTGACTCCCTCTTACATTTCCCGGTAACCATCAGCAAATGCGCTGATGGTTACCGGGAAATGTAAAGTGGTACCACTTGGAACCACTGGGGGTCTCTGATGTGCCTGCACACACACACAGACAGACAGACAGACAGACAGACAGAGACACACAGACACACACACACACACAGAGACACACACATGCACACACAGACAGAGACACACACACACACACACACACACACACACACAGAGACACACACATGCACACACATACAGAGACACACACACACACACACAGAGACACACACATGCACACACAGACAGAGACACACACACACACACACACACACAGAGACACACACAGACACACACACACAGACAGACAGACACACACACACACACACAACACACAGAGACACACACAGACACATGCACACACAGACACACACACACACAGAGACACACACATGCACACACAGACAGAGACACACACATACACACACACACACACACACACACACACACACACACACACACACACACACACACACACACAGAGACACACACATGCACACACAGACACAGACAGACAAAGACACACAGACACAACACACAGAGACACACACACAAAGGCAGGGCTGTTGAAATGAGGCGAAGGTCCAAGGTCAAATGGGAAGTGATGTATCTCCCCTCCCCCCCCCCAAGTATATTTTTTACCTCCCCTCCATCCCCTTTTTCCCCTTCCTTTTCTGTCCCTAACCCACTCCATGACCTCTAACCATAACCCTCTCTAACCCTCCACATGACCTGTAACCCTAATCTCAACCGTCACTGACCCCTGTCTGGGACTCTGACCTCAAATGTTGGTCAATGACCTTTGACCTAACCCTAAATCAGTGTTAACATTTGCTCTAAACTTTTTTAGTGTTGTTCTGATTACATGCTGTGACAGCAGAGGGCATTCTGATGTTACGAATGTAATTGTTGATATAATTGTAAATACAAGAACTGAGTGGCGATGGGGGGCCTCGAGGAGGGACAGCGGGGACCGGGGTGTTTTGATTGCTTTCTGTAGTGCGTGCATTCAGTTCCTCTTTTTTCTAAACCTATCCAGCCAGGACTCGGACGGCATCTGCCCCGGTTCCCCTGTTCCCTCCGAGGGGCCTCCCTTTCGCTTTTTCTTTCCAAATATTTAGGATAATCGCATCCATTTTGAAAAAAGTATATACGCTGTTATTCTCAATGTTTTTTATGATAATATGTAACCTGCTCTTAAGACGTGCCATTGCACTCCACTCAATCAAAGTTTGAGGCCAAATAGGCACCATTTATCCAGTTGTCTAATATTAACACTGTCTTTGGATGCCCGACTCGGTCTTGTCTCAGTCTGGACGGAATGAACAATTGACCAACTTAGGAAAACTTAACATAGACTTATAACATGGACTTATGACAATTACTGGACAGGACTTACATTTACATATACATACACAACTCTACACTACACGTTGCTGCATTCTGCTGGAACTGGACTCCTGCAATGGACAGAACTCTCCCTCATATGAGGTATTTTTTGTTGCCATTTTCCACCTGCTCAGGGATTCTATGTGGACAATTTTTTGCACCAGCAGTACATTTTTCCCTCCACAAGGGGGCGCCATTGGTTTTCTAATCCTTACTCCCCTAAGGCCATTTAATATGCAAAGATGTTCATTGCATTTTGTTGTATTATTGTGATGGTTAGTGTATCATCCACAGGTTATGAAGTTTATATATGTTCAAGAAGTAAGCGTGGGAGCTTACACCCCCTGTATACATGCATCCACTTCCTATAGTTTTATTTTTCCCAAATTCTTTAACTATAATTTTCTTTGGCTTATGAGCCCATTAAAATTGGCAACTACTTCAAGTCATAAATTGGCAACTATACAAAATCATAAAAAATCAAGATATAAAATCATTTGATGCAAACATAAATACGAATAAATAAGGCAACATATTCAAACATTAAACAAACTACTACAAAGTGGATCATTATACTGAATGTATTGATGCAAGATGCTTTTCTTTTGACTTAAAAATGCCACATGCAGTGCACATTATGTGAATCTACAGACACAGGAGTAAGTTGACAGCACCCTCATCTCAAATGACAGTCTCAGTGCTATGCACATATCTCATCTGGATGCCGTATTCTGCAGAGATCACATCATTACACAACATCGTTATACAACATTCTGAATCAGAAAAACACTAACAATCCACTAGTTGAGCATTTTGTTAAACACAATTGGGATAACTTGAGAGCAACCAGTCTTGAAGCTGATTACAGATGGTCAATCCAGACAAGGAGGAAAGCTGAACGCACCTGGATCAGAAAATTGGACACTCTTGTACCAAGAGGCCTAAATGAAAAATAATTCAAAGATATAGACATTTTATCTTTCCTTCTTTGTCCTACCTCCCCACCTCTCCTCCTTTCCCCTTCCTCCATCCCCTTTTTTTTCCCTTACCCTACCCACCATTTACTTTCAGGGCTTGTCACTCCGGGGTTGACGCCACGCGACTTTTGGATTGAGGCCGCGAAGAGGATAGCGGGGAGCGTTTCTTGGCAGGTATGCAGAAAGGTGCAGACACCCCGCTCCCACAAAACGCGACCTAATGAGTCACGGAAAACAGAGCAAATTGTTTTTTTTAAGATTATTAAACTGAACACTTTAAATGAATTAACCACTCGGGGCTGTTACATGAAATGAAGAAAAATACAAATTCCCTGAACTTCCAAATTGGTTAGCAAAGTTGCAACATTTAACAGAATTAATTACAATATTTCTTTTAACTTTGGAGTAACTTTTGGCATCTCATACTTTTTTTACTTTCTCAAACTAAACATTTCTCTGAAATGAAGAGACTACACATTTGCTCTTTTATGCTGAAAGAACAGGAAGCTTTATTGCGAAGGGGGACCCACTTCCTGCCTGCCTGTCTGCCTGCGTGGGCTCTTGACTCCCTCTTACATATCCCGGTAACCATCAGCAAATGCGCTGATGGTTACCGGGAAATGTAAAGTGGTACCACTTGGAACCACTGGGGGTCTCTGATGTGCCTGCACACACACACAGACAGACAGACAGACAGACAGACAGAGACACACAGACACACACACACACACACAGAGACACACACATGCACACACAGACAGAGACACACACACACACACACACACACACACACACACAGAGACACACACATGCACACACATACAGAGACACACACACACACACACAGAGACACACACATGCACACACAGACAGAGACACACACACACACACACACACACAGAGACACACACAGACACACACACACAGACAGACAGACACACACACACACACACAACACACAGAGACACACACAGACACATGCACACACAGACACACACACACACAGAGACACACACATGCACACACAGACAGAGACACACACATACACACACACACACAGACACAGACAGACACACACACACACACACACACACACACACACACACACACACAGAGACACACACATGCACACACAGACACAGACAGACAAAGACACACAGACACAACACACAGAGACACACACACAAAGGCAGGGCTGTTGAAATGAGGCGAAGGTCCAAGGTCAAATGGGAAGTGATGTATCTCCCCCCCCCCTCCCCCCCCCCAAGTATATTTTTTACCTCCCCTCCATCCCCTTTTTCCCCTTCCTTTTCTGTCCCTAACCCACTCCATGACCTCTAACCATAACCCTCTCTAACCCTCCACATGACCTGTAACCCTAATCTCAACCGTCACTGACCCCTGTCTGGGACTCTGACCTCAAATGTTGGTCAATGACCTTTGACCTAACCCTAAATCAGTGTTAACATTTGCTCTAAACTTTTTTAGTGTTGTTCTGATTACATGCTGTGACAGCAGAGGGCATTCTGATGTTACGAATGTAATTGTTGATATAATTGTAAATACAAGAACTGAGTGGCGATGGGGGGCCTCGAGGAGGGACAGCGGGGACCGGGGTGTTTTGATTGCTTTCTGTAGTGCGTGCATTCAGTTCCTCTTTTTTCTAAACCTATCCAGCCAGGACTCGGACGGCATCTGCCCCGGTTCCCCTGTTCCCTCCGAGGGGCCTCCCTTTCGCTTTTTCTTTCCAAATATTTAGGATAATCGCATCCATTTTGAAAAAAGTATATACGCTGTTATTCTCAATGTTTTTTATGATAATATGTAACCTGCTCTTAAGACGTGCCATTGCACTCCACTCAATCAAAGTTTGAGGCCAAATAGGCACCATTTATCCAGTTGTCTAATATTAACACTGTCTTTGGATGCCCGACTCGGTCTTGTCTCAGTCTGGACGGAATGAACAATTGACCAACTTAGGAAAACTTAACATAGACTTATAACATGGACTTATGACAATTACTGGACAGGACTTACATTTACATATACATACACAACTCTACACTACACGTTGCTGCATTCTGCTGGAACTGGACTCCTGCAATGGACAGAACTCTCCCTCATATGAGGTATTTTTTGTTGCCATTTTCCACCTGCTCAGGGATTCTATGTGGACAATTTTTTGCACCAGCAGTACATTTTTCCCTCCACAAGGGGGCGCCATTGGTTTTCTAATCCTTACTCCCCTAAGGCCATTTAATATGCAAAGATGTTCATTGCATTTTGTTGTATTATTGTGATGGTTAGTGTATCATCCACAGGTTATGAAGTTTATATATGTTCAAGAAGTAAGCGTGGGAGCTTACACCCCCTGTATACATGCATCCACTTCCTATAGTTTTATTTTTCCCAAATTCTTTAACTATAATTTTCTTTGGCTTATGAGCCCATTAAAATTGGCAACTACTTCAAGTCATAAATTGGCAACTATACAAAATCATAAAAAATCAAGATATAAAATCATTTGATGCAAACATAAATACGAATAAATAAGGCAACATATTCAAACATTAAACAAACTACTACAAAGTGGATCATTATACTGAATGTATTGATGCAAGATGCTTTTCTTTTGACTTAAAAATGCCACATGCAGTGCACATTATGTGAATCTACAGACACAGGAGTAAGTTGACAGCACCCTCATCTCAAATGACAGTCTCAGTGCTATGCACATATCTCATCTGGATGCCGTATTCTGCAGAGATCACATCATTACACAACATCGTTATACAACATTCTGAATCAGAAAAACACTAACAATCCACTAGTTGAGCATTTTGTTAAACACAATTGGGATAACTTGAGAGCAACCAGTCTTGAAGCTGATTACAGATGGTCAATCCAGACAAGGAGGAAAGCTGAACGCACCTGGATCAGAAAATTGGACACTCTTGTACCAAGAGGCCTAAATGAAAAATAATTCAAAGATATAGACATTTTATCTTTCCTTCTTTGTCCTACCTCCCCACCTCTCCTCCTTTCCCCTTCCTCCATCCCCTTTTTTTTCCCTTACCCTACCCACCATTTACTTTCAGGGCTTGTCACTCCGGGGTTGACGCCACGCGACTTTTGGATTGAGGCCGCGAAGAGGATAGCGGGGAGCGTTTCTTGGCAGGTATGCAGAAAGGTGCAGACACACCGCTCCCACAAAACGCGACCTAATGAGTCACGGAAAACAGAGCAAATTGTTTTTTTTAAGATTATTAAACTGAACACTTTAAATGAATTAACCACTCGGGGCTGTTACATGAAATGAAGAAAAATACAAATTCCCTGAACTTCCAAATTGGTTAGCAAAGTTGCAACATTTAACAGAATTAATTACAATATTTCTTTTAACTTTGGAGTAACTTTTGGCATCTCATACTTTTTTTACTTTCTCAAACTAAACATTTCTCTGAAATGAAGAGACTACACATTTGCTCTTTTATGCTGAAAGAACAGGAAGCTTTATTGCGAAGGGGGACCCACTTCCTGCCTGCCTGTCTGCCTGCGTGGGCTCTTGACTCCCTCTTACATTCCCGGTAACCATCAGCAAATGCGCTGATGGTTACCGGGAAATGTAAAGTGGTACCACTTGGAACCACTGGGGGTCTCTGATGTGCCTGCACACACACACAGACAGACAGACAGACAGACAGACAGAGACACACAGACACACACACACACACAGAGACACACACATGCACACACAGACAGAGACACACACACACACACACACACACACACACACACAGAGACACACACATGCACACACATACAGAGACACACACACACACACACAGAGACACACACATGCACACACAGACAGAGACACACACACACACACACACACACAGAGACACACACAGACACACACACACAGACAGACAGACACACACACACACACAACACACAGAGACACACACAGACACATGCACACACAGACACACACACACACAGAGACACACACATGCACACACAGACAGAGACACACACATACACACACACACACAGACACAGACAGACACACACACACACACACACACACACACACACACACAGAGACACACACATGCACACACAGACACAGACAGACAAAGACACACAGACACAACACACAGAGACACACACACAAAGGCAGGGCTGTTGAAATGAGGCGAAGGTCCAAGGTCAAATGGGAAGTGATGTATCTCCCCCCCCCCCCCTAGTATATTTTTTACCTCCCCTCCATCCCCTTTTTCCCCTTCCTTTTCTGTCCCTAACCCACTCCATGACCTCTAACCATAACCCTCTCTAACCCTCCACATGACCTGTAACCCTAATCTCAACCGTCACTGACCCCTGTCTGGGACTCTGACCTCAAATGTTGGTCAATGACCTTTGACCTAACCCTAAATCAGTGTTAACATTTGCTCTAAACTTTTTTAGTGTTGTTCTGATTACATGCTGTGACAGCAGAGGGCATTCTGATGTTACGAATGTAATTGTTGATATAATTGTAAATACAAGAACTGAGTGGCGATGGGGGGCCTCGAGGAGGGACAGCGGGGACCGGGGTGTTTTGATTGCTTTCTGTAGTGCGTGCATTCAGTTCCTCTTTTTTCTAAACCTATCCAGCCAGGACTCGGACGGCATCTGCCCCGGTTCCCCTGTTCCCTCCGAGGGGCCTCCCTTTCGCTTTTTCTTTCCAAATATTTAGGATAATCGCATCCATTTTGAAAAAAGTATATACGCTGTTATTCTCAATGTTTTTTATGATAATATGTAACCTGCTCTTAAGACGTGCCATTGCACTCCACTCAATCAAAGTTTGAGGCCAAATAGGCACCATTTATCCAGTTGTCTAATATTAACACTGTCTTTGGATGCCCGACTCGGTCTTGTCTCAGTCTGGACGGAATGAACAATTGACCAACTTAGGAAAACTTAACATAGACTTATAACATGGACTTATGACAATTACTGGACAGGACTTACATTTACATATACATACACAACTCTACACTACACGTTGCTGCATTCTGCTGGAACTGGACTCCTGCAATGGACAGAACTCTCCCTCATATGAGGTATTTTTTGTTGCCATTTTCCACCTGCTCAGGGATTCTATGTGGACAATTTTTTGCACCAGCAGTACATTTTTCCCTCCACAAGGGGGCGCCATTGGTTTTCTAATCCTTACTCCCCTAAGGCCATTTAATATGCAAAGATGTTCATTGCATTTTGTTGTATTATTGTGATGGTTAGTGTATCATCCACAGGTTATGAAGTTTATATATGTTCAAGAAGTAAGCGTGGGAGCTTACACCCCCTGTATACATGCATCCACTTCCTATAGTTTTATTTTTCCCAAATTCTTTAACTATAATTTTCTTTGGCTTATGAGCCCATTAAAATTGGCAACTACTTCAAGTCATAAATTGGCAACTATACAAAATCATAAAAAATCAAGATATAAAATCATTTGATGCAAACATAAATACGAATAAATAAGGCAACATATTCAAACATTAAACAAACTACTACAAAGTGGATCATTATACTGAATGTATTGATGCAAGATGCTTTTCTTTTGACTTAAAAATGCCACATGCAGTGCACATTATGTGAATCTACAGACACAGGAGTAAGTTGACAGCACCCTCATCTCAAATGACAGTCTCAGTGCTATGCACATATCTCATCTGGATGCCGTATTCTGCAGAGATCACATCATTACACAACATCGTTATACAACATTCTGAATCAGAAAAACACTAACAATCCACTAGTTGAGCATTTTGTTAAACACAATTGGGATAACTTGAGAGCAACCAGTCTTGAAGCTGATTACAGATGGTCAATCCAGACAAGGAGGAAAGCTGAACGCACCTGGATCAGAAAATTGGACACTCTTGTACCAAGAGGCCTAAATGAAAAATAATTCAAAGATATAGACATTTTATCTTTCCTTCTTTGTCCTACCTCCCCACCTCTCCTCCTTTCCCCTTCCTCCATCCCCTTTTTTTTCCCTTACCCTACCCACCATTTACTTTCAGGGCTTGTCACTCCGGGGTTGACGCCACGCGACTTTTGGATTGAGGCCGCGAAGAGGATAGCGGGGAGCGTTTCTTGGCAGGTATGCAGAAAGGTGCAGACACACCGCTCCCACAAAACGCGACCTAATGAGTCACGGAAAACAGAGCAAATTGTTTTTTTTAAGATTATTAAACTGAACACTTTAAATGAATTAACCACTCGGGGCTGTTACATGAAATGAAGAAAAATACAAATTCCCTGAACTTCCAAATTGGTTAGCAAAGTTGCAACATTTAACAGAATTAATTACAATATTTCTTTTAACTTTGGAGTAACTTTTGGCATCTCATACTTTTTTTACTTTCTCAAACTAAACATTTCTCTGAAATGAAGAGACTACACATTTGCTCTTTTATGCTGAAAGAACAGGAAGCTTTATTGCGAAGGGGGACCCACTTCCTGCCTGCCTGTCTGCCTGCGTGGGCTCTTGACTCCCTCTTACATTTCCCGGTAACCATCAGCAAATGCGCTGATGGTTACCGGGAAATGTAAAGTGGTACCACTTGGAACCACTGGGGGTCTCTGATGTGCCTGCACACACAGACAGACAGACAGACAGACAGACAGAGACACACAGACACACACACACAGACACACAAACAGACACACACACACACACACACACATCACAGAGAGACACACACAGACGCACACAGACACACACACAGACAGACAGACAGACAGACACACACACAGACACACAAACAGACACACACACACACACACACACACACACACACACACACAACACATAGAGAAAGTGAAAATGAAAAGACTACACTTTTTCTCTTTTATGCTGAAAGAACAGGAAGCTTTATTGCTAAGGGGGACCCACTTCCTGCCTGCCTGTCTGCCTGCGTGGGCTCTTGACTCCCTCTTACATTTCCCGGTAACCATCAGCAAATGCGCTGATGGTTACCGGGAAATGTAAAGTGGTACCACTTGGAACCACTGGGGGTCTCTGATGTGCCTGCACACACACACAACACACACACACACACACACACAGACAGACAGACAGACAGACAGAGACACACAGACACACACACACACACAGACACACAAACAGACACACACACACACACACACACACACATCACAGAGAGACACACACAGACGCACACAGACACACACACAGACAGACAGACAGACAGACAGACACACAGACACACAAACAGACACACACACACACACACACACACACACACACACACACATCACAGAGAGACACACACAGACACACACGCACACAGACAGACAGACAGACAGACAGACAGACACACACACAGACACACAAACAGACACACACACACACACACACACACACACACACACAACACAGAGAGAAAGTGAAAATGAAAAGACTACACTTTTTCTCTTTTATGCTGAAAGAACAGGAAGCTTTATTGCTAAGGGGGACCCACTTCCTGCCTGCCTGTCTGCCTGTGTGGGCTCTTGACTCCCTCTTACATTTCCCTGGGGGTCTCTGATGTGCCTGCACACACACACAACAGACAGACAGACAGACAGAGACACACACAGAGACACACACACACACACACACACACACTGAATTGTTAGGTAATGTAAGGTGTTGAACTGTGTTTCCAAATGGGTTAAGGTTATGAAAAAATGACTGGTAATGTTGTGTTTTTACTTTCAGGGCTCGTCCAAGTGGAGGAAAAGGAGAGGGAGAGCCAGACAAGGTCCAGAATATAGCCTCATTTATGGTGATTTTATGTATGAATATGAAAAACTTAAAATTGACTTGAATCTTTTAAATTAATGATTATAAATATGGTGGGTATATAAATTATAAACATTTAACACATAAAGGAACTCAATTCCTGAAATTAAAAAAAAAAAAAAAAAAAAGAACCTCTGAGAGCATTCCTGATGTGAGATGGCCTGTGTCTGGAAAAAGTCTGGCTGTCAGAGCTGTTGTGTCTCATCTTCATCGCAGTTTTTTGCGACGAAAAAAATTAAAAAAAAAAAATTAAAAAATTAAATTGTACTTTTTCCTTGATGTTGAGAATCTGTTTTTTTATGTGGGTTTCGTTGTTATAACAACATGATGTCTATGCTGAGTGAATCTGGTTTAAATGGTTTACAGTTTAAGCAACATTAAATCTAGACAGTTTGTTGGAAAGCCTGTCCACGCCCCCTGCAGGTGGACGGCGATACTGCAGTCTGATGTCGGTCGAGTGAGCGGCCCAGTGCTTTGATGTCTGATTAGAGAGGCAGCCGACTTTTTCATAATTCCTTTTCTTCATTCTGTGTGGTTTGTGCATTCGTGAGAAAAACGTGAGTATTGTACACGTGCTCTGCTCAAAATATTTTGACTTTTCGTCTGTTTTTGCTCGCCCCCTATACACACCAGACTGATTAATTTCCCCCAGCAGCAGCGGACACATGCCGTGGAAGGAGGGGAAACAAATGGAGGAGCACGGGTTTGACAGGCTGAGCCAGAACATGCCACTGAGCCAGGACTACTTCAAAGAGCTGTGGGAGACTTCTAACTCCCTCCATCTCCACTATTCCAGAAAATCTGTTTGAGTCTCCCGCCCCCCCGAGATTTCCACCAAAGACGGTGTTACTCCCCCGGCCTCCACTGTCCCTGTTACAACCGACTATCCAGGGAGTAGCCTATGGCTCCAGCTTCGCTTTCAGAAATCTGGCACGGCCAAGTCTGTCACTTCCACTTATTCCGAGCTTCTAAACAAGCTGCATTGCCAGCAGGCAAAGACCAGCCCGGTTGAAGTGCTAGTGAGCAAGGAGCTTCCTCCAGGGGAGGCCAGTGGCTCATTTAGAGATTCAGAGATATTTCTAGGTTTCTACAAGGCTCTATTAGCCGAGGTTTAAACACGGTTGTGTGACATATAATTTACTATTGTTTGCACTGTATTTGTAGTTTTATTACTTGCATATATGCAACAGCATTCACCTGGACGTTGAACCTTGGACACTGACTCCTTTAAGGCCTTTAGGCTTCACTTATATGCAGGTGGTTTCCTGCTGTTTCCAGGACATTTTGTGTAATTTTATAAGTTCATATTGAACGTTGAGAAGTTCTGCCTAGCCACCAACTGTTACAAAGAGTCCATGCCAGCACTGGCAATGCCGCACACGTTCATGGACAGTAAGCCCAAGCAGCCTGGTCTAGCCCGAGATTATCCTGCCATCCACGTAGCTTCAATGAAACCAAAGCGATCATTTATAGTCTCGTACAGTCCACAACGCACACGGGCAAAAATCAAAGTGAGGAGTTGTTTCCATTTTTTTAAACACACACACACAAACACAGAGACATACTACTGACCAAATGGCCTTACTGTTGGAGCCTCTGAGGAAAATTTAGCAGAGAATTTAACTATGTTAACATTTGGTTTGCCATATTCTAGAGCAATATAATATTACAAAATGTAATGTTACACTTTGAACCATTTAATTAAAAAAAAATGGAGACGTTTAAGCAACAGAGAGGGTACTCCTGTTTGAGGAAAAAGGATAAACAAAGACAAATCAGTCCGGGGGGTTGTTTTGTGAAATTAAAATGTACATTTAATGTATTCCCCTGTGTCATTTTTTTAGGTATGAAAGCAGAAAAATGAATGCCCTGCTGTCTAGTACTATGTGATTCTGGGAAACAGCTGAAATCTTATAAACTCCTGTGTTCACTTGTTTTTTTGGGGGGTTTTTTTTGTCACGTTTGAGTATATTTTCATTAGAGTCAAATGTATGATTCTGGATGGAATCATATGACTTTATTCTTTCAAATGGATTTTTCTAATTGTTAATTTTATTAACTGTGATATATTATTCTCACTTAAATATGATGATAAAAACTGTCTGACTGTACATGGTGTTGGTCTCATCTTTGGTCACTAGAGGGCAGTGTAGGACCACATAATGCACCATGTAAATGAGATGCCATTTATAAATGTGTGTGTTTTGATGTGATGTTTTATTTTTTTTAACACATAACTGGTTAAATAAAAAATAAAAAAGTGATGTGATAATAGCTGAGGATGCATCATAATTACATTCCTCTGTATTTAAAAAAACAATTCATTTTTAATTAATTTCTCCTTTGGCTGTTTTTTGAATACAAACATTGTCAAAACACAACATGTCATCATATAAATGAGTCCGGTATCTCGTTTTTAATAAGAAAATATATTTTCAAAATATTTGTTAACCAGATACCTCAAATCAAAGCCCCGAAACTTAATTCAATGCGGGACAGGAAGTCGAGCACAGAAAAAAAATAAAACATCCGGTTACTTTTCAAAATAAAATACACCGTGCTCACGGCAGGTCATATTTCCCTGCACTACACCTTGAAAATGCTCCCTCTACGTGGAACAAGTTACAGAAATCCATGAAACTTACTGAGCTGATCTCATTGGTGGCTGTTAAGAGGATGTTGATTGACTTGGAGGCAGCCACATCTGGCTGTAGATGTTTTACCTGATGTCTTTATGATTCTGGTTGACTTTGAGGGATTTGCTGTTCAGTTGTTTTGCAGCAACTTTAGTTCAGTGGCAGAGGTCAGGAGGTAAAGGCTTTAAAGGTAAGACATACCTGCCTAGTGTGTAGGGTTCTGCCTGGCCCATCAACATCAGCTTAGGTGCTAAAGGACTCAAGTCATATAAACAGGGCAAACGCAC
This sequence comes from Sander lucioperca, assembly GCF_008315115.2. Classification (NCBI taxonomy): domain Eukaryota; kingdom Metazoa; phylum Chordata; class Actinopteri; order Perciformes; family Percidae; genus Sander; species Sander lucioperca. The sequence continues at coordinate 4,219,977 of NC_050194.1, read as the reverse complement.
AGGCATTGTGTAGAAACATATAAATAGAAAGAAAAATAGAGACAAATAGATTATAAAAAAGTTGAACTTTAATCAAAAAAAAAAAAAGAAAAATATATGAACAAACATTGAAAACAACACAATTGAAAACTGAAGCACCCGCAGTCCAGTTGTGCTCCTTGATGATGTCAGTCGTAATGATGAACTCGGATGGTCTGGTTTCACTCTGTTTGCTCGGTGGCTGCGGGTGTCCCAGCCCAAAGATCTCCTCCACCTTGCCCTTAAGACTCTCCTTGCTGGGTTGTTTATTCATGGCCCAACCTGGGAGAAGATTCACAGCTTCGTCCATATGCCGCCAACAGAGCCGCCTGCATCTGTGCATTGATATAACAAACATAACTTGTCGTGAGAATGTGCGGACCGTCCGCAAAGTCTTGTCTGGCACTGTAACGTGGCGAATTCTAAATGAAAAGTGCCGAAAATCACCAAACATTACAAAATAAAGTTTCCACTTCACTTAAGGGCATACGTCTGTGACGTTGTCTATGAAAAAACATAATTATAACCGCTGATACGCCATAAAAGTTTGTTTTGTTTCACGTCGTTCACACTATTAACTGTTTAATTTGCAGGCTATTAACCTCTGTTAAACACGAGGACGGGAAATGAATGATAAATCCACTTAGAAAATACTTTCAGTCATCCTCTGTATTTATCATAGATTAAATATCTTACTCACTGTGTAACAAAAAGATCGGTAATAAAATGCAATCGTGTCTGCGAATCTGAATTTGCTGAGGCTCAGACATCCATGGCGCACAGGAGACGCACGGATCCATCTCCCCAGGAACAAACGCTGTGTCGGGTGGGCGAACTCATGTGATGCGTAATTGATCCCGTGGATGATTTGTAAGCTATTAAGTGAACAAAGTGTACCCGGTCCACCAAACACTGGGCCGTCTCGACTGTCTTAATTCTGCACATATTTCTGTTACTGTAGTCCTATTTACTATTTCATTATTTCATCCATGCGTGGCGCAGCGGATCTGTGCGCACTGTCACCTCGTGGATACGCTGGCCTCACTCACCCATTGGTTGTTCCTATCATGCAATATACCGTTGGAAAAGGAATATGATTGGCTACACCTGCCACGGTTGACGTGTTGTCAATGACACACGATTTTAAAGATGGCTGCTCAGAGAGAAGACGCAGCATATTGACGCTCCACAGTGGGAGCGCTTGCTGGATGTCGGGGGCTGTCCCGGGGTGAAAACTCAACAGAAAAAGGTGAGGATAGTTATATTGTGTAGGCAGCAACATGAAGGAAACAAACATACCCAGCAACACGGTGCAGGTAGACGGAACGAGGTCGGCTAACGAAGCTAGCAGACAGTTTGCAGACAATTAGCATGGACTCTACAGGCTGCAGTCCGGACTTCTAACTCCAGAAATTGCAGAGGAAAAACGGAGGACTTGTATCAGACGGAGGACAATTATTAAATCGTGTTGGAGCTGATGGAGAAGAGTTGTTCCACAGAGTAAAGTTTCAGCAGCAGCTCGACAAGTCTGTCGCCAAACTTTATTTCTATCAGATGCTGAGAGCGGTCAAGTACCTCCACAGTAAAGGGATTATCCACAAGGACCTGAAACCAGAGAAGATCCTCTCACCGAGCTGAGGACCTCCCTGTGATTGTTGCATCTGTGAAAAGGTAATTATATTACTTTTCTTTTTACTTTACTCCAGAAACTAGTGTGATTGACTTCATGAGAAAATGGCTGTCTTTCTAAAAAAAACAAGTATATATAATAATGGGGCTTCTCTGGTAATTCATGGCAGGCTGAGTATATTTAAATTGAATCACTCCAAAACACTAACAAACCAACAGACTTAAAAAACTCATTTAGACCAACAAACATAAAGATATAACAAGCAAAGACGGTGTTACTCCCCCGGCCTCCACATGGGAGATATATATATATATATATATATATATATATATATATATATATATATATATATATATATATATATATGTATGTATGTATGTGTGTTTGTGTGTGTATATGTATATGTATACATACATACATACATACATATATAGTACAAAATAGGTGATACATGTTTCATTATGTATGTATATGTGTAGATAAACCACAGTAACTGAGCAGTTGCATCAATTATATATAATAACTCAGATTAACATTAATAACACTGGTTGTGGTTGTGTTTTTGGATAGGAGTGCGCCAGTCACATACTCAGGATGGGTATCAATCCCAACTTTAAATATTAACAGAAAAAGGGAAACCTTTTTGCCACAACGTGAACATATTATAAATAATAAATAAATAAACAAATGGCATTGTGTACAGGCTAATATTTATCTAACTAAAATGTAAAGGAATTTAAAGAACAAAGACTTTTTACTGCAAACTGCATAATGACACAAACCTGTTGACTAAACTTAAACTTGGTGACTGCCCTGTTGTCAACATTGAACTACTACAGGTTAGAACGACAAAATCCAAAGGAGTCAAAAGTGCCGCAATACGGAACCGTTTCCCAAGCAACTTACTGCCCCACGCGTGTCATCAGTCTATGTAAGAAAATCCCTTGCATGTCAGCAGCGTGGTCCGTGGTGGATGCACTTCGGATTAAACAGACAGACACGGAAAGTGGGAAAAGATTACGCAGCGTCGCTGTAATGCTACAAACACCCTCAAACAGCCCTTTAACCTTGTGGGGTCCAGCATTTTGGCCCCACAAAGCTGTCCGGACCCCACAACTATACTGAACTCCCAGTTTTGGGACCCCACAAATACAGTTAAACAAGAACACACACAGACAGACACACACACACTGAATTGTCAGGTAATGTAAGGTGTTGAACTGTGTTTCCAAATGGGTTAAGGTTATGAAAAAATGACCGGCAATGTTGTGTTTTTACTTTCAGGGCTCGTCGCTCCGGGGTTGACGCCACCCGGCTTCTGGACTGATACCGCGAAGGCCAGAGTCGGGAGCGTTTGGCAGCAGGTACGCATAAACGCACAGACACAGCACTCACACAATGGGTCAGAGTATTGCTAGCTCCGGGGTCAAATGTGCACAACGATAAAATCCCAACATACAAACAAAGCTGACGAATGCAGCCCGAAATGAGCGTGGAGGCGCAGTCAGCACGGCTCCTGCGACGATTGGTTTCGGCTTCCCCCACGCTTCATGGCAGGCTGAAAAGAAAAAAAAATCCCTTAAAATCACCCGTAGACGCGGCCAACTCAGTCTCCCTTGAGACGCGTGAAGGACCGCCGAAAGTGAGCGTGGGGACGTGCACGGCCAGGGGCCGGCGCGAAGGTTACATCTCTGCCTATCGCTAAAGAGTGTATTCCTGTTTCTCTCCGCTCACGGCAGGCCTAAGCTGCCCTTCTTTAAATCATTTACAGATACACTTTGCGCACACAGAGTGCAACAACACAACACACAGACACACACACACACACACACACAGACAGACACACACACACATGCACTAACCCTAACCCAAAGTGAATATCTCTCCGTCTATTTTTCTTTCACATTTTACATACGCTACTCGTTTTACACCGCTTCCTCGCTCTTTGGGCGTGCACCCTGGCTCTCCCGTCTTCCCGATACTCTTTGCATTTCCCATTCACATTTAGCATAATTTTCTTCCTATTTACAACCCTCAAACAGCCCAAAATGAAGATGGGGACGTGGTCAGCCTAGCTGCTACGAAGATGAATTTGTTTCCGCACCAGGGACTTTCATTCTGTTTCTCTGTCTCCTCATGGCAAGGCTGGTATTTTTACTCTGCACACCCCTAGACAGACTTGTTGAAGTGTTAGGACTTCTTGAGGTCGAAAGGCTTCTTGCTTAATACAAGCCCACACACACACATATACACATTCACATTTAGCATAATTTTTTTTCCTATTTACAACCCTCAAACAGCCCAAAATGAAGATGGGGACGTGGTCAGCCTAGCTGCTACGAAGATGAATTTGTTTCCGCACCAGGGACTTTCATTCTGTTTCTCTGTCTCCTCATGGCAAGGCTGATATTTTTACTCTGCACACCCCTAGACAGACTTCTTGAAGTTTTAGGACTTCTTGAGGTCGAAAGGCTTCTTGCTTAATACAAGCCCACACACACACACACACATACACACACACACACCCTTTGATCCCTCATTCATCCCTCATCATCCTCTGACGTTTTCTGCTCAGAACAGCGCATATGCTGCGTGGGACAAATTATGCCACTTTTCTGTGTTTTGCCTAGACACTACACAGAACACACAGAGACGCATGCACACACACAGAGAGACAGACAGACACACACACACGCAGACACACCTGTCGCACAGACAGACACACACACACACACACATACAGACACACCCGCTCACACAAAACGCGACCTAATGAGTCAGAGTATTGCTAGCTCAGTGGTCAAATGTGCAGAACAGCAAAACCTCAACATAAACAAAGCTGACGAATGCAGCCCAAAACGCACGTGGAGACGCAGTCAGCGCGGCTGCTGCGAAGAGACATTTCTGCTTCTCCCGTGCTTCGTGGCAGGCTGAAAAAAACAATTCCTTAAATCAACCTTAGACGTGCGGCCAATTGAGTCTCCCTTGAGAGACGCGAAGGGCAGCCGAAAGTGAGTGTACGGATGCGGTCGGCTCTGGGCCGCCGCAAAGGGTATATCTCTGCACAACGCTAAGGAGTGTATTCCTGCTTCCGTCCACTCACGGCAGGCCTAATCTGCGCTTCTTCAAATCCTTTACAGATGCGCCAGAATCAATGTGTTTTCTGCAAAAAAGTGTGAGGCTGACATAAGTCTGATGCTCATTCTACTGCACACACAGAGTGCACGCTTGCTGCTTCAGGTTGTTTGTTTTTTTCCCCCTTTTTTCACATGCCGGCCGCACGCCGTCGACGGGACCCCACTTGTGGATCGAAGCTGCCGAGACGACCGTCGGGAGGCGGGGCGAAATGTGACGGCAGGTATGCAGACGCGCGCTCCCAGGGACACCATAAAACGCGACACAATGAGTCAGAATGGGGTCAATTGTGCAGAACGACAAAATCCAAAGGACTTTGGTTATAAGCGTTAATAACTAATATTATACATAATAACCTTGTAATTTAAAGCATAGAGCAAATTGTTTTTTTAAGATTATTAAACTGAACACTTTAAATGAATTAACCACTCGAGGCTGTTACATGAAATGAATAAAAATACAAATTCCCTGAACTTCCAAATTGGTTAGCAAAGTTGCAACATTTAACAGAATTAATTACAATATTTCTTTTAACTTTGGACTAACTTTTGGCATCTCATACTGTTTTTACTTTCTCAAACTAAACATTTCTCTGAAATGAAAAGACTACACATTTGCTCTTTTATGCTGAAAGGACAGGAAGCTTTATTGCGAAGGGTGACCCACTTCCTGCCTGCCTGTCTGCTTGTGTGGGCTCTTGACTACCTGTTACATATCCCGGTAACCATCAGCAAATGTGCTGATGGTTACCGGGATATGTAAAGTGGTACCACTTGGAACCACTGGGGGTCTCTGATGTGCCTGCACACACAGACAGACAGACAGACAGACAGACAGACGACAGACAGACACGCACACAGACACACAGACACCACACAACACACACAGACACACACAGACACACACACACACACACACACACCGACCACCCGCACGCACACACACCACACACACACCACACACACACAACACACACACACAGACACACACACAACACAACATACACTCAGACAGACGACACACACACACACACAGACACTCAACGACCACACCCCACACCACCACACACACACACACACACCACACAACACAACACACAGATACACACACCACACACACACCAACACACTAGACACCCCACACAACACACACAACACAACACGAGACACCACACACACAACACCACATCCACAACACACAGAGACCACAGACCGACAGACAGCATGAAAGACCTCGGGTCTTAAGACTACTGTGCCAGGTTCTGACCCGTCTTATACATGGCCGTCGAGGGGGACAGTAGTCTCACCTGACCGTCTTATACATGGCCGTCGAGGGGGAGTTATTTAGGAGTTACTAAACACTATTGACTCTAGTAAGGATAGGGATTTGTAGTTTTTTAGTTAGGGACTTGGAGGAATTGTGCAATAATGACAGATTCACACATTTGTCTTTTGTTTACAGTAAATAAATAACAAATACAAATCCTAAAGTCAAGTTCATAAAGTAACTTTCTTTGCATTCATTTGATTCCCAATTAAGATCCACTGGTAAGAATGGCTTTCCATTGTTAATATGGACTTAAAAACTGTTCTGAAATGCAAAATAATAGAATTTTAATCATGTGATAAAACATGCGATTAATTGCGATTAAGAAAAAATTAATCGTTTGACAGCCCTAGTTAAAACTAAACATCAGATTTATAAACTCTACTCTCTTTTGTTTAATTTGTAAAGAAACTAAAGCTGTCAGAGAAATGAAGTAGAAAGACTTTAGTACAAGTACCTCAAATGTGTACTGAAGTACTTGCAAGAGAGAGTTTAATGTCAGAGTAAAACTGAGCTCAGGTTCTGTTATCTATTAATGAAACATACGTAACTAGTTACATTTGTGAATTGACTTTGGTTTTCAGGAACATCTTGTCAATCATCTTCACACACACACACACACACACACACACACACACACACACACACACACACACACAC